>NC_079155.1:13338106-13641136 GCF_947563725.1 Argiope bruennichi
GTTTTGTGTGAAATGTGATCATTAAAGAAATGATTCCGCAAACATACGTCCCGTTGCTTCCACTGCACGGATCATAATGATCTTCATTCCACCACAAGGATAATATGCCAATCTGTGAATATTATCATATTAATATTCATAGAACACAGGTATAACTAGCATTTAGAAACAAACGTTTTCATATCTTCCCCAATAATTTAAGTAATTACAATTCCTGTTAATTCAGAACTCTAAAAATTTTCGCTTTTCATCTGTTTTATAAATTTTTTGTCCAGGAAAAAAAAGGCGCACAATTTTTCAGCACGATTCGAAATGTTAACATCTTTAATAAACAGGCAATAGAATATGATTCAAATCATTTTCAAATCAAAGATTTGAGCTTAATATATGTTTCGGAATTGCACTGAACAGAATAGGTTTCATTTATTCTCTTTAAAATGAATGAATACAATTATAACATTACATGAATGCATATGCATAAGATTTATACATTGATGCATATGGGGCCAATAGTGACTTAAGGCAGCTTTGTGATGTTTAATTAACAAAATTAAACTGTTTCTTTTTGATAAGAAAAGACAATGAACAGAATTTAATTATTATCAGCAACATACAACATCGTCTAAAATCACTTTTTTTCAACTCTCAACTTAACCTCCTAGCATATTCATTAAGAATCTTTTCTTAACAAATTTTCTAAATTAGTCTGAGTCCAGCACGCCATTATTAAAGAGTCACATGATTCTTAAGTGTTCTTTTCTTCTTTAATTAATGCTATTTTAATTTGCTTTATTACAAAATTCTGTGTATTCTTTGAGCTGAAAGATATTAACATATTTTGCCTAAAGCATCGTCTGAATTGATTACTTTCCAGCTCGTTTTCAACATTGCTTAAAGAAGAGCAACGCTCCAATTATTTTTCATTCCCATCATTTCAGTACAGTTGAATCGTTAATGATTTCAGAAGATTAAATTAATATTCTTCGGGCAGATTATTTTGAAATACATGAAATAAAAACGTCGAATAAATAGTGAAATATGATTGGGAACGGAAATTTTATTTTTCATATTCATTAATTATTTTGTTGGTTCTTCAAAGGAAAAATCAGTAATGATGTTAAAAATATACTTTTAGCTGTCTTTTAACTTTAATTACTTTCAGATTCTTACTCTCGGTTTTCTATTTTAAAATTTTCTCACATACATAAAACTGTATGTATTTGAGTTTATAAAATAATCAAGCTTCAACTTAAGATACCTTTGCCAAGTTTAAAAAGCCAAATTAAAAGTTAACTCTATAGTCGGTATGTTACCTTTGTTATTGTTAATTAATTATTTTATAAGCTTTTCTAAAGTCAATTTAATATCCCGATTTGGTAATAAAGCAGTGTTACTAGACTAAAAATATACGCATAAATATGTTTATTTTTATAACTTTTAATTATATTGATGTAGTTCAAATTTTTAAGGATGAGATTTTATAACTAATTTGTCATTCACTTTTTTACATATTGTTTTTTCAAATGTAAGTCCGCATGTGTATTTTTGATGACAATACAGTGTTTCAATATATTCATAAATTATTTATCGGTTATTTGATTAATTTAATTAAATTCTAAATAAGGAAAAAAAATAGAGGAAAAACATTTATTTGTGGAAGATTTAATCACAAGATAAAAAGTATAAAATAATGAATAAAAGAAAATCTGAACTTTTAATCTGAAACACAGCAAAGTGATAACATTTTATGTGTGATTATTCAAGTCTAGTTTCAATCAAGTCTGGTCACAACCTGGTTGGTTGGTTGGTTAAGTTTTATGGCACAAAAGCCAAGTCTGGCCATGCTGCGCCACGCAAATGGTAAAAATTAAATTCAATGATATTATAAAGCTATTTAAAATTAGATAAAAATATTATTATAAAATTAAACCATATATATTAAAACGACATTTTAAAAATTTAAAGTACAATTGTATTAATATCCAACTAATGATTTTTTAAAACTGTAAATGAAAGTTAAATAAAATTCAACAAACCAATGTTTTGTAAAAATTTAAAAATATTAGGGTGAGGTCGGCCACCCACTAGCTCACGGATGTCTATGGAAACTGAATTAAAAAACCGTAACCGTTGATTATTAAAAACAGGACAATCAATTAGAATGTGATGTACACTTAAATGTATGGCATGTCGTGCATTTTGGACATGGTTCTCCAAATAAAAGGTGTTTATGGCTGAAGCGTGTATGACCAATGCAGAGTCGAGTTAATTTAACATCGAGCCTACGCATTGGGATAGTAGGCCAGAAACGAATCATTGGCTCGAGCGAATGCAGCTTGTTGGAAGTCTGCTGATCTCAAGATCGTTGCCATAACATGCAGACATGGCGTGCAAAAAATGTCTTTGAATCGCTATGTGGAAGCTCTTGGTGAAGAAAAGAGCTTGCCGTTTTTGCTGCAGCATCAGCCTTCTCATTTCCCGGTATTCCGACATGACTCGGAACCCAGCAAAACAAAATTTTAAAGTCTCTGTTTTCAAGGGTGCGAAGAAAAATCAAGATGTCTAAAGCAACTGGATGTATTCGATAACTAAAATTGGAAAGAGACTCCACAGCACTCATACTGTCGGTATAAATACAGAAATTGCGAGAACAGGAAGTCGAAATCACTTGAAGGACATGTTTTATTGCGACCCATTCGGCAGTCAGAACTGAGAATGACGTAGGTAGAGAATAGTTACTGGTCACAACCTGACTTGATTGCATTAGTCATCATTTTCTGTATGCAGGTAATTTTTTATTCAATATATTCGCAATTTTTTTTTAATTTACTAATATCAAATAAAAACATATTATAGAAATAAAACTGGTATCTCTAAAAAGCTTTCTTCTGTTTGATTTTTAAAAAGTGCGAAATTGGGTTTTGTGCAATAATATGAACTGAAGTTATTGAGGAAAAAAAGTTAAGATTTTCAATTAAGCATCTGATTGAATTTTTTAAAACCTGTTCCTCAGTGAGGGTTGAGTATCATCTCACAACTCAAAGAAGTAACTGCGCGTCAAATTCAGTAACTGTAAACTCAGTGGTCTTCCCTGTAAAGTACATGTACATACATGTCGCGTCAAGCAGTTTATAGATATATGCCAGTCTATAAACTTTATCATGTTAAAATAAATGAAACTGTTTCAGTCCTCCATTTTAACATAATTATCTTAATAATGATGGCATCTCAAACCATTTATTCCTGTTAACAAATAAAACAGAAATGAAAGGGACTTTTGGCAGCTCAAAAAAGCTCAAACCTAATGCACAACAAGTTGCACATGGTAAAAAAGGCAGCAGTAAAACGAAACAAGAACGCTCTTATCCAAATTAGATTAGTGTCTGGCATTCTTTTTGTAGTATTATCGATCTTCCTTCCTCTTTTTTTTCCTAGGATAATTATATTATGCTCAATATTTATTCTCATGAAAGAAAAATCTTTGCTGCTTTCTTTTTCTTTCAGTGCTACAAGTTTGTAGATGTTTCAGTTCTTTTTCATCTTAAATTAAATATAGAATAAATATTTAATTTTTCCTAAGTAAAAAGTACTTAAATAGAAACATTTTTGAAAGGCAAAAAAAAATTATTGTAATTTTCGAACACAATAAGATTCTTCGAATTTTCTCTGGGATGCATTTTTTCAATAAAATATATATGTTTGTGTTAAAGTTTAAAAGTAAAACATTTTTCTAGTAAAAGGAAAAAATTTGTATATTTTTTTCCCAATACAAACACTTTTTTAAAAAGCAAAATTTTCTTGCGGAATTCTATCTCATAATTTTTGCAAGAAATTTGATACTTTTTTTTCAGGTTTGGGAATATTATATCATCTTCTTAGAACAGACAAAAAAAAAATTTGAATGTTAACTTTTCTAATGGTAAACAATCGCGAGAAAGAAGTTTTGAGTAAATGTTACTTATGTAAACTAACAATATATATATATATATATATATATATATTAGTGCATTTTAGAGCGCGTAAAACAAAAAATAATCTCTAAAAAGTCTAATTAATTTAAAATGATCAAATAAGTCCCCTTTTTTTCGGATCTTATAACATGGCAATAGACAAAAAAAATATATAATGATTGAAAGAACAAACAATAAACCTCTGACTAAGTGATGTTTGCACGCTTCACATCTTTGTTACAGAGGGTCAAAACAATGATATTTCGCTGAATAAACAGTTTTCAATAACTTTCAGTGTAATATTTTCTGTGGCAAAGAAAAAAGAAAATGTTTGAATAACGTATTATTTTATTGGAAATTTTTTATTGGGGGAATTTTATCCATATTTTTATAACATAGCTTATAAATATGCACTAATTTATCCTAATTTTCCCGAATTGCTTTCATACGCTTAGCTGTATTTAATTTGGACTGAAGAAGATTTAATAAGAATTAGAAGGCAATATGATTTGAATATAAATGAATACATGAATAATTTTATTTAAATAATCTGTATAGAATTAATAAGTTAACTATTTAATGTGTGTGTGTGTATGTGTACAGGGTGATCAACAAACAACAGGAGGCGTTGGAGCGATGTAACGTATGAAGTACTGGACTTAAGTAAGTTAGTGTACGGTTTTGATTTGTCAAGGAAAAAAAATTAGTACCAAAAAAACGCCTATAGGGAAAATTATGGAGCTGCGATCGAATACTTCATAATGTAATTTACATATACGGGTACTTTGTGGCACGATATCGAGGATAAAAGGAAGGGTTGTGAGAGTTTATGTCATTCTGCCAGAATTCGCCCGCAGATGGCGTTGTCACTACGTGAACATGCCTTGTTAGTCGAGCTGCTTTATCAGCGGGATGAAAATGCCAATGCTGCTCTTCCTGAATACCGGCTGTTAAAACAGTTCCGTAGAGGACTGATGACCATAACTAACTTACGAAGAATGGTTGAAAGATGTGAAACAGCGTGAATTCTTGGTGTGCAAGCAGGCCGAGGACGACTTCTGGTTGTGGAGCTACTTGAAAGACGTTGTATATCAAGGATATGTTCCTCACATTCCTATTTTAAAAGATCAAATAACGTGACATGTCAGACGAATAAATGCCGATATGCTGCGAGATACCGTCGAAAACCTCATGTACCGCATGCAATTACTGAAACATCAGGCTGGTGGTCACCTTGAGTCAAATTTGTAAGTTGCTGTAATAAACGTTTTTCATTGGTATTTGGTATTCTTTTTTCACACATTATGCGCTTGCAACGCCAGGATTTCCCTTATCAGCGTTTTTTGATACTTTTTTTGACAAATTGAAACCGTAAACTTTAATGTGTATAGTGGCCAAATTTTGTTCTATTTCGTCCAGTACAAAACACGTTACATGGCTCCGAACACCTCCTGTTATTTCTTGCTCACCCTGTATATACATTATTACAAACCTGGAATGTCGCTTCTCAGCACGAATAGTTTCATCATAAGAAAGACGGTTTTACTGTGAGCCCTGTCGTGTGCTGATCGGGTGCCGCGTCAATGATCTCAGAGCTTGGCGACCATTTTGACTTTGGCGACAAAATAGATATTACTAGAAACTTCGAGAATTTTAGCAATAGAGCCAATAGAAATCGAGATAGACCTGATTGATTCAGAACCTTATCGGCGACCCTCGGGAAACTATAAAAGGCCGGAAGTCTCAAGCCGGAATAAATCGTAGTCAGTCATCACCAGAGTCGTAGACAAATATTGAGTCGTCGAGAGGATAAGGAAGCAACGGTGGAATAGTCAGGCGAAGTGCCAGAGTTTTTGTGGAGCCCAAGCTATTGCTGAACTGAGCTGTGTGCTGAGTTCTGGTGTTTATTGCGGAAGCAGCATCGAGTCCTGTGAGGAGTAGCCAGTCGTGTAATGTGTCGGCAGCTGGATACAGATAAAGCGGAGGAGACAGTGGAGAATTGCAGCCGTTTGGAGAGGCCGTAGAGTGAAGCTACGAAGATTCCCTCTCCTGATGAAATCTGTCTGGCCGCTTTGTATGCTGTGGCTGTTATTACTACCGTTTACTGTAAACTACTGTTTGTCGTAGTGTGCTGCTGTGTGCTCAATGTCTTCGTCTCGGCTGTATATATTTGTCGTCTGCGTAATCGTGACCTTTGTTACCAATAAACATCATTGTTTTTTTATAAAGGATGATTTGCATTGCATCGACCATCAAATCATCAAAAAGAACCCCCTCGGAAGAGTAAATCCGTAACAATATATATATATATATATATATATATATATACATGCTCATGTATATATTTATGTGCATATAATTTCGCAAATTAATATGTGAACTTGGCGAAGGAGCATTGAGGAGATTGAAAATTTGTTCATAAATAAAGATCATGAATAAAATAAAGATTGTTTCCTATGCTTCGTCTGAAGATCAAACCTTAAGAGCTAAAGATATGCTCTTAAAAGTGTTTCATAAAAGCTTTTTTTTTATTTAGTACTTTGTCTTACATGAAACCTTTGGAGTTAACAATCGAAAGTATCCCAAATTATTTCATGATTTCTATTTTTTTAACCTATTAATTAAAAAAATTAAGTGAGCCTCAGAACTTTCGAAGTTTTTTGAACTGCACTTCAATTAGTTACGACTCCTTTTCTCGTCATTCATATTCTAGTTGCAACAACATTATTTCTTAGTGAAATTTTCTATTCGAGCGAAAATTGCGTGTGCATATCCATTAGTCCTGCTTTTGACAAATATTGCATCTTCAGAAAATCGATTGATGTCGCTATTTCATTAAAAAGGAACGTGTCAGCCGATACTAATTTAATTCCAAAACTAAACAGGCGGTATTACTCATGAATATTGGATGGTTTTGAATCTTGCTTCAAAGGATGATAACCCAAGATGAGAAAATAACTAACTGTTGATTTTGAGTTGCTTTAATTTTATTTATGCAGTTTTGTCAAAGTTTTCTTAATTGTCTGATTTCATTGAGGTTTCTCAACACAAAAAAGAGTACTCAGAGCTAATATAGATATTCTTTATAAAACAAATGGAAATTAAGCTTTTTTTAGTTGCTCCTCAACAGGCTTAAAATGGAACATTTCCATCATATTTCAAATAGTCGAATCATAAAAATAATTTAAATAATTTAATAAAAAATTTGCAGTCACATGATAAACATAATTGCTCTTGCCATCTAACGTTTAACTATAAGCTGTGTCATACTGTACTCATGCGCAGATTTCTGTATTGCGCATTGTACAGCTTGTAAGACGCTGATTTCTTCGTCTTTCAAGCTATACAATGAATTACAAACTTTGCAGTTGTAATTTAATGCTTATTACATAAACCTAAATTAACTTCATTAAGAGTGGAATCAATTCACATTGCATGAAAACCACATGTGTGAAAGTAATATTATGTCATTTAATATTGTTACGAATATGTAATGTTGCTTCCAGCACGAATAGTTCCATCGTAAGAAAGAACGTTTTACGATCAGCTCTATTGGATGCCGATCGGATGGTGGATCAATAACTCCCGTGCTTGGTGGCAAATTTGGCGACTTGGCGATGAATTTGATGACAAAATAGATAATACTAGAATCTTTAAGAATTTTGGCGATAGAGCCAATAGAAGCTGAGATATGTTTAATTGTTCCAGAACCTTATCGGCCTTCCTCCGGGAACTATAAAAGGCCGATAGTCCAAGCCGAACACAGTCGTATATAGAGTCACCGAGAAGTTTAGAGTCACATAGCGAGTCAACGGTAGAAATAGTTGGATCAGTCTAGCGAAGCGCAAGCGTGGAGTGGAGCTCAAGTGATTGCTGAATCGAGCTGTGAGTCGAATCTTGGATGTGATTGTGATTTGTCATGTTTTTTGGCGCAATAGCCACACCTGGCCATGCTGCGCCAATCCAATGGTAAAATATAAAAGTAAGGAAAAACGTAAGTTCAAAGAGTAAATTTAGTTAAAAATCAAACCTGATAGACCGGAAAACAATCTTATAAAAAAGACTGATTCAGGATGTTACAATTCTGGGTTTAAACAGAAAGCAAAAAGGCAATTAAGAAAAGAATCAGTGTTTGGGTACTATTGATCAGTGAATAAACAGAAATTGTACATACTAAATACAAGTATAAAATCTAATAGCCTTTAAAAATTAAAAAACATTTGGGTGGTGTTTATCACCCACCAGGTCCTTCAGGTTCAATGAAGTTGAATGAAAAAAGTGAATACGTTGGAAGTTAAAATCAGTACATTCAATTAAAATATGTTAATAGTAAAATCCACACGACATGTGGGGCACGTTGGTACATCTTCACCAAACAGAAGGTGTCTGTGCGTGAAGCGAGTATGTCCTATACGCAAGCGAGTCATTTTGACGTCAACCTCACGTATAGGGAGAACAGACCACAATCCAATAATTGGTTTGATGGAAGGCAATTTATTTTCTGTTCGCAGATCCCACGTCAATCGCCAAGAAGAAAAAATGTATTTAGCCAAGGACTTCGTGAGTCGAATCTTGGAGTTTATTATAGAAGCAGCATCGAGTCGTGTGAGGAGTAGCGCGTCGTGTAGTTGAGTCATACTGTAATTGGCAATTGAATACAGGTAAAGTGAGGAGACAATAGAGAATTGTAGGAGTTTGGAGAGACCGTAGAGAATAGTTACGCAGATTTTTTCCTCCTGCTGAATTCTATCTGGTCGCTTTGTGTGCTGTGATTGTTGTTAGCTACCGTGATTGTTGTTAGCTACCAGCCCACAAGTATTAGTTAATACAGCAATAACCGTAACAATATTATAATGTCCGTTGTCTCACTTTTTTTTTTTCTGCAAGATGTACTATAGATTACAAAATTAAATTGTCGGTGCATGTGACGATTTCAGCTTGAGGAAGAAAGACTCCAATATGCATCCTTTAAGAGGAAAAATAGATATGAACATAGTCGTCCTTCTTAAAAAAAGTCTGCAATTAGATATTAGACGACATACTTATTTATATACGAATGTGGTATTATTTAAATTGATTCAAAAAAGAAAAATCTCGCAAATATTATTCTTTTTGCGGGAACAAATTCGGAAGTATTACTATTATGTTGCCACAAAGAAATGGTTAAAAATCCCAAATTAAATCATTTTTGTTTACATTACTGCAAAATATAAAAATTGTTAATTGAAGAATTGCCGCCAAAACATAATTGATGAAAAAGTAACTCGCTTTACTATGAAACACTTAAAATAGATTTATTGTTGATTTTCTCTCAAATAAAAAAGGAAATCTTGAAAATCCCATAAAGAATACCTTACAGCCTACTTCTCATTTCAATCTTTTAAAATAAAATATTTTAAAATAGTTCAATTAGTCCTCTATACAATCTATCACGTAAGGAAGGTATTATCGCACACGACCAATAAAGTTGGCAATTTTTTTTTGAAATTCCACACTTAGGAATGCTGCACATCATCTAGGTTCCTCAAAAGAACAAATACGGGAATTCACAACTATTTATCAAGATGTTTCCACATATATGTACACAGTTTATCCTACAAAGAGTTCTGACAGAAAGGCGATACACTGCATACATTACTTTTCCAATTCACTCCAAATAAATTGAAGATGTCTGTCATTTTATAAACTGAATCTTGACCCTTTTGTAAAGAAAACACGAGATCCTTTTATTAAGAGTGGTTTTTGTGGTAAAATTGGTAACAAACTCGATGATAAGAAAGTGAGTGTGATTTACGGAACTAAGTCAACTTTGTCAGGTCTGTGCGGGTTGAGGTTCGAACTCGCAACGTTAGGGTTCATAGCCGAGTAACAAAGCCACTAGACAAAAGTGTACACTCTTCTCCGGAAGTTGTTATCTGGCTTATGATATTACCACCACAGGTCTTTTGTATATAGTTTGGCATGACATATTTATCCCAAAGGTAGCTGTGAACCATGAAAAAAATTCCGAACAATAAAATTTATATTATTTTTGTTAACAGCGCCAAATACTAACTCCAAGATATCTCGCCACTTTATTCATGCTTAAAGTTTAATTATTGCTTTACTACACCAATTAGACTCTGGGCCTGTTTTTTTCGAAAAAACACCTTATGCAAAATTCTGACTTTTATTTATTTCTCTTTCTCTGTATTCAATAGAAAAATTAATTGTAATCAGTTCACAGCTACATTTCAAATTAAAAATGTTCACTTTCAAAATGCAATTTCCAAATAATCTCAATGCCATGTCAATATCCACATCACTTGTTAAGTCCAGAAGTTAAGAACCTTGAGTTCTAGAACTCCGAGATACATCCCTCAAACCGGCAAATCAAATATCAAATACTGGTATGTCTGACAGTTGCAAATTTTTGACGCCATTGTCGTGGTTCCTGAGCATGCTATCAATCCCACAGGATTGCATGATACCACTCTGTATAATTTTATGAACCGCTGTTATTTGGACGTGTGACAGCCTAGCAAAATCTCGTTACTCCAGGATGAGTTATGTAAGTGCCTCGGGAAACTTACTCTAAAACCTGTTTATAATCCATTTACAATGATGACCATTGAACTACAACCGAACCTATCAACCATCTACTTTATAGAAATGCCTATTGGCTCCATATGCAAAATTTTACAAGTTTCTGTTTTGCTGTTTTGAAGATATCATGCTCAGGCTTCTGAATTGCAGAAAACAATCAGTATTGCTGATACTTTAATATGCAACTGAGTGTTAAATATCGCGGTCATTAACATTTGTCCATTAATAATCTCTGATAAACAATGCAAAGAATGATAAAGTAGTCCATTTTTTCTTTAACGACAAGGAAGAGGTTGAACGTCAGTCAAGTAATGTCGGTAATTTTAAAATAACTGAAAGAGGCCTGACTTAATGCAGCGTTCATTGAAAGTAGTCTTAGATTACATTGAACAATATGAGGGAACCTCAAGTATAATCTTGAAACTCTTAATCACAAAGCCCAATACAACAGCTTAAAATCATTATCCTAAACTTCAAAAGCAATTCCTAACTCCTTGTCTTTATAAACTGTTTTAAAATCGAATTTTTAATTAGATAAATCAAGATGTTTAAATACCATTAATTATTTACATATACCAGCATTGCTTGGAGTAAAAGTATTTTTAAATATAAATGACACAAAGAAAAATAATTCTTGATGCACCGTCTTTTGTTGATTAACATTCGCTCTCTCCAGTAACATCTGACCATTCAGCCAGCTAAATTTCTTTTTGTTTCCATTTTTCAATTCCTACTATTAGTTCACACTCTTCCTATATCTAATATATAAAAATCTCATGTCACGGTGTTTGTGTTCGTACTCCTCCGAAACGGTTCGACCGATTTTTATGAAATTTTTTAAGTGTATTTGATAGGTATGAGAATAGGTCGTAAAGTATATATCATAACGATAGGTAATTAGAGTGTTCCTATCCCGTCATTCCACGTTCAACGTACTCGGATGAAATCAACGCTTGCTTGAAATCATCGCCACTGTGGTGTAAAATTGAAAAAATCCAACTAAAAATAATCATGCGCGTCCAAATGCTACAAGATTCATCTGCTGACATATTCTCGGACCAATCGTTAGATATCGGAGATCGAAAATTTTCCGGATGCATAAAATTGCCCACTAATTTTTGCACTATCGTTGATTCGCAAAATGCTCTCATTGACCTCATATTTCCCGATGCACGCACACAATACATAAATCATGCGTGGCTTACAGAAAGAGCCATTTTGGTAGCAAAAAATGTGGACGTCGACGATTTAAACTTCAAGATACAGCAGTCGTTGTCAGGCGACTTGGTAACATACAAATCAATCGGTACAGTTTACAGTTACAGATCGATCGATACAGTTACAGATGCTAACAAAGCTGTAAATTATCCAACAGAGTTTTTGAACTCACTGGATTTGCCAGGCATGTCACCACACCTTCTGCGACTGAAAGTTAGATCTCCGGTTATTTTACTTCGGTATTTGAACCCACCACGGCTGTGCAATGGCACGCGATTGATCATTAAAAAATTGATGAAAAACGTTATTGAAGCCACCATTTTGAATGGCAAATTCCGAGCCGAAAATGTTTTGCTGCCACGAATTCCAATGATTCTCACAGACGTGCCAATTGAATTTAAACGCATTCAATTTCCTATTAGATTGGCATTCGCAATGACAATCAGTAAATCACAAGGCCAAACGATGTCTGATTGCGGCTTAGATTTGGGCACACCATGTTTTTCACACGCACAATTATTATACGTGGCATGTTCTCGCATGGGCAAACCATCTAGCTTATTTCTGTTGGCTAAAGACGGACTGACAAAAAATATCTAAGACGGACTGACTAAAGAGGGACTGACAAAAAATATCTAAGACGGACTGACTAAAGAGGGACTGACAAATAATAAAATACTTTTTATTCATCCACTCAAGTTCAAATACATTTTTTTTAAATTTGTAGTGGATGCACTTGATTTTAATACAGTTTTTTTAAATACTTATTCATTAATTAAATTTAATTAATTTTTAATATTTTAAATAGAGTTTTAGCAGTTTGTAATGAAAATTGAGATCAACAGGTAGTAGATCAGTCGATTTCAAAGGATTTCAGTATTTTTCACGTGAAGGTGAAGAATGCGAGTTCAATTCTTGCGAAAATCAATAATTTTTTATACTTAATAATTTTTTGATAATAATTTAATAAAAAGTAACTAACATAAAATTTTTCTTTGTTGACCTAAGTAAGAATTGAATTTTTAAAAAAAAATTTATATTACTTTTTTAATCATTTGATACAAGATTACCAAAACTTAGGTTCCATTTTTTGTCTCTCCTTCACGGCATCAGCAGAAGTTCTTTCATATCTGTAGGAATCATAAATGCCATTCTCTTCTTTTAAGTACTTATGTGCCTGACCGGGAAAATAATACACAGTGTTTCTTCTCTTGCTTCTAAGAGCATTTCCTTTTGATAGGAATGGGAATATATAACATTATATAGTCTTGCATAAATATAAGGATTACTAAACATTTGTGAAAATAAAAAAATAACTACATATAGAGAGTAGTTGAACTAAATTCAGCTGATTGCTGTGTCAGCATATTAAAGGTGTACACGTGACGACACAAAAACAGATGTAGAAATACTACCTTTCGATTAATGTCCAAAAAATGTTATATTTTTTATATTTTTAACAAAAACAAACACAAATGGGTGAGAGATTTGATGAAACAATAAAAATAAATTAAATTTTATCATAAGATAGAACGCATTTCGACAAATTATGTTGTTTTAACCTGGAGTATTTGAAACGATAGTTATTTGCTATTTAACTTGTATATAAATCATTTCGATGCTCTAATTATAATACAAATTGTGAGAAAAACTGAGCAAAAGCGAAGAAATGTGGCTCACTCTTTGATGTCCAATCAAACATCTTAAAAAATAACTAATTTTGAAAATTGAAAATAGTACAGATGAAATTGAAATAGAACCTGGAATGGCATGTGCGGAATTTCATATATTTACTGTACTAGTGGTGGACAAACAACAAATACAAGTATTTATTAATATTTCTTCTCTTATTACATCATAAAAAGTATGGTTTAATACTGAGTATTCCAAATGAAAAAGGATTCCTCAATTTCTTTTATTATCGACTTTTTCATTGCTAGAATCTTCATTCGACATTAACTAAGGTTGTATTTTGAAAGCAATGCAAAAAAAAAAGTTATGGTCTTTTTTATGGAGAATTTTAATTAAAAAAAATTAGCATGTAAGAAAATGACTACAGTACGGAAAATATTCCCAAAGTATTATCTCCAGAAGAAAATTACGAATTCCCCTTTGTGAATGTAATGAGTATAACACATCGCGTTAATAGACTGAATAATTTAACTAACACGCAATTGAGTAAAGCCTTTCACTTTATTAATGAATAGATAGATAATCATGACATTTCACGTCCGCCCATTTTCGTCCAATGCCCTTGGTAATAATCTAAATAATTAATACGTTTTCCGCTCCGTCTCGATTATTCCTTTTTGAATAAATAATACAACAGTTTTATTCGAAACGTTCGGTTTTCAAATTTAGTGCTCAGTTTTAAATAGCGTATGTAATTGCCGTTCATCAGAAGAAGAAAAAATATTTTAGCAAAATTGCTACTGCGGACTTTCTAAATTAAAAGAATATTGACATGCTTAAGAGAATGAGATAAAATAAAAATATCACTTGATTAATTGCTAGACGCAAGAACGGAGGGATTAGAAATGGTTTATTAAAAGTTTTATTTATTTTTCTATACACTGCTTCGAAGCCTTTTAAGTACTTTTCATTCTTGGATTCTGAAATGCACTGCACTTTTACGCTTCCGTCAGGATGCGTTTATTTCATCAAAGTGGGGGTGAGAGGAAAGACGAAAGGGGATGTTTACATTAAACAATAAGGTGAACTTTGTTTCTACTTGGAATGAGGAGGCGTGGACAATGCGGATAATTCGTAATAATGTCTGGAAAGGATATTAATTCACAATAAAAAACACTTTAGAGGAATTTTTATTCATTGTGAGGGGTCTAAACATTAAATTATGATTAATAAATGGAACATTTCTATTTTTAAAATTTGGTAATTCACTTATTTACAAAATAATAATAATAATTTAGGTTAAAATTCTTTTTAATTTGTTATTGGATTTTTTGATAACATTTTGAGATTAACAACGGTAGATAATCTCAGTCACATTTAATTATATTATATAAAATAATTTTCGTGCCAGCTCTGAAAATTTTTTGCCACTTGAACTAGTCATATAAGCAAGCAATACGTCATTTTGTTACGATAAAATGGTTCGATCAGAAATGACGTGACATTCACGTGCACGGGGAAAAAATAAAACGAAAAAGTATCTAATAAGATGGAAATCAAGGTCAAAGAATGAAGAACTCTAGAAAAGCGCTCACCCTTCCTAAAAATGGTAATCTCGAGATCCTGAAACGAAAAGTAATAATAAATATTTTCCAGGATTTTCGTCAAAATTTTTTTTTCTATTTTTTTTTTAAATATTTTTCTATTTTTAAAAATAATTTTTCTAGTTATCTCAGTTTTCTTTTAAATTTGTAATCATATGTAGCCAGTTTTTTAACTATCATTGCAATGATGATTTTTTTATAGAAATAATTACGAATCAGTGCTTAATAATAATTGAAAAGTTAATACACATTTTACGGTATACACTTGAAAGCATCTATTCTAATACGAGCATATATGAAGTTCACAAAAACTTTATATTTCACTCTTTATACTTCGAACGAGGATAAAAATTGATATCTGGTAAATTGAAAATATTAACAAATTTTATATGAATTAAGGGAATTTTTCTAGTAATAAACATGGAAGCTTCTTAAAAATAATATCTTTTTATGGAATCCAAATTAAAGACATATGCCCTATACATAGTAAAAGGAAATGTTACCATTTCTAAGCATTAAAATTAGTTACTTGTGTATTAAGAAATTTTCTCTTAATGTAAATATTTTATATTTTAAATCGTGTTATTTTCCATTAAGATATTGCATTTCCGCAAAGAAGCATTTGTTTCGAAAGGCCAATTTTTTATATGCAGGATTATTTAGAGGAAGCCGATTGATTCAAAATGCATCTTTTCTCTCCTGTTGTTACATGATGGCGTCATTTCCAATATGTGCTGTTCCTTGACATATAAAGAACAAATTTTTGAAATAACTAGAATGACAATTGGTTCCTTTTTGTAGGATCTGATAATTTCCATGTTAATCATAATTTGTGCCGCATTATGATATATCTTTACTATATCGCATATTCTTATCTAATGATTAAAAAAAACTGAAATATTTTATTCAATGAATAAGATAATTTGATGGAGTTTTATTTGTTTATTCACCAGATTTTTATAGAATCTGACTGGAAAATTACAAGAATAATGATCAAATCTGTGATACTTTCTGAAGTCTGAATTTGCTTTAAAGATGAACGCATTTTTGTAATTTCTATTACTTTATGTTTGCTCAATTCTTATGTTATTACATATGGTATCGCGGTGGAGGAATCAGATAAAAAGAACTAGAAATTTTGGTTCTCTCATACGTTGTCCATTTTTATAGACGTGTCCATAACAGTCTTAAGTTTAACAACTGGGTTCTGTGTAGAAAATGTTTCTTCTTGAAGGGTAGATTTTATATTGTCTATTAACTTTTTTTCCTTTATATAAGCTTGTAGTTTTAGAAAAAAATCATTTCTAGGCATTAATTAGATTTTAATTTGGCTCTGAATCTATATTAGACTTGATAACATTTATTTCTTTAAATTATTTCTGAGCCAATCTTTAAAATGTTCATTGGCAAATTTATCACTTATGAAAAACTTTCCACTTATTCCCTATTATCTACTGTGAACTGAATGAAAATAAAACATTATCAAGATTTTTAACAATTACATATAACTTGTCTTCCAAAAAATTCAAATCTGAAGAAAAGAGAAAAAAATATCTCAACTGCCTCTTTCAAATATTAAGAAAGTAAACATCCTTCCTTCATACACACACGCGTAAAAAAAATGGTAGCAGCTTCTTTAGCATAAGGATTAATTTGTAATAAACAATATGCAGCATTTCAAAAGCATCTTCAAGCCAAAAAAGGATTTTTAAAAAGGTTTTATCTTTTATTAACAAATTGAATCTGGTCAGCAAATATTTCCAACGATCCTATTATGAAACCGTAATATAAGTCATCGTTTTTCAAAGGATGGTATAAATAAAACTTCGTTAGATTTAATGGCATTTTTTCAGAATTTAATTTTTGCCTTTCTTTCTTTACACCATACGGACAATGTATCGATGTAGGAAATAAAAAAACGGTTGATTCGAGACAATATTCCACCTAATACTGTCTTATAAATGAGATAATCATACATTAAATTTAGCATCAATGACTATGAGCTTTTTCTTAGATATGAGTATGATAGGTTTATGATAAGAAAAAAGAATCAATATTTATTGCTTTACCCAATATTTAAAATAAATTATTTTTTAAATTCGGTTAAAAAATAATTTTTGTCTTAATTTTCAAAATAATCAACATTTTTTTTTTTTTCTTTTGCAATTTGTATTTGGAACTTAAACATAGATTTTTATTTTGTATTCTGAATCTGAAAGACATATTTTTCTTTTTTCTTCAATAAAAGGATTTTCTTCTGACTAGGTGCAGTTCGTAAGCATTCATTTAAAATTAATTTATTTCACATTAATGTTTTCTTTGATGCACCATTTATGCATAAAGTTTTATTTTATTAGAATTGAAATATAACATATTTTGATATATGATAGAAGTAAAATAAAAATTGAGATTCAATTGATTATTATATGACACGCCGTTACCGAAGATTTACTTCTCCCCTGGAAGCAGGATGGGAAGATTAATCAATAAAATTTCTAGAAAAAATAAGTCCTAAACCATAAATTTCATTTTCAAACCAATATTCTATGATTCTAGATTAGGTTTCAACAGATTACTCGGGACTTCTGATTATTTCAACTGCAAAAAACAAATTCATTCTTTTAAATTTTAAACAATCTTATGACAATTCCGCGTTCCATGCTAGAAGGATCGGAAATTTAAAAGAGGTTCCAGCAAAGCTTCGCAGGATCTGGTATTGCTTTCAGCATTAATCTCCTTCAACATCCTATCTCAATTCGAGTGTCAAACATTCTCCTGTCGTTGTTTCTTGGTAAAAATAGGGAATCGATTACGAGTTCAAGTTATATATTTTTCCTCATCTGCATACTATACAAAATCATGAATACATTCACCAATACTCAATAACACCACAAAACTTTAAAATATTTTAATAATATGAAATTACTTTATTAGCACAAAATTCTCAACTACATTTTCAATATCTTCATGTTATTGGCCGGCATTCAGAATATCAAGCAACATCTTGAAGTATCTAAAGTATATATATATATATATATATATATATAATGATATTTTTTAATTTAATTTAAATCTTAATTAATTTCCTAATTTTTATCTTAATTTAGCCCATGTCAACTGCATTCTAAAATGATGTCCTATTTCTTCCACTTCCTACTTTTTTATTTAATTACTTCTCACACGCACTTAGAAAAAATTGCTGATTCAGTCATTCTCAAGTCAGAAACAAAGGGATAAAAGTACTTAAAACTTGCACATTTCTTAAAAATATCTAATATTACCTTACCTAATCCGACACTTGACAAAGAAATCCTTATCAAAATATCATATTAAAATCACTAAAGGGAAAAATTTTATTACTTTTCTCTTATCTCACGATGTGCAAAGACGTCAGTTTGATCATTGCTTCGCTCTTGTACAAATCATTACTCTCATGGTGAAATAAATCGAAGTTAAAATGTTCAAAAGTTTCTTATTTTTGGCCACGCATCAGCTAAAATATGCTTATATACATAACAAATTTTTACCCAAATGTTTTGGATGAATCATTATGCAATGATTTTGAAAAGTGAAATTTGGAAAAAAAAATGATTTTGCTACTAAAATAGAAGTTATGAATCAAATTTCTGCTTTAATCGGTTGACTAGAAGTCACATTAGGTTTCCTTCACTACCTTATTAGCAAAAGATATTTAACGATATTCCCACAATGTTATTCAATGCTCTGAATGTCGGCCAATGTCAGGAAAATATCATAACAAAGTTCCTCTGCAATTTTTACTAATCAGGAATATGACAAAGCGCAGAACACTCATTTTAAAAACTCGGAAATAAAAATCTGAACTTTCGTTTCTCGGCCTTTTCCAATATCCTTAATTTTGTATGCGACACGGAGGTATAATATCTTTATTGGGGAAGTATGAGAAAATATTTCAGGGAGTGTACTTCCGCATTTTCTCGAAGCCCAATATTATATAAAATTCTGTAAACCTGTAAAAATAAATGTTACAAATTGTACATTCAACAACTTTCAGCAATATTGTGAAAACTGTATTATTTATTCTATATTTAACGTTGTTGATCATTATATGACAATAATATTGTAAATTCTGTATCTAACAATACTACAAAAATACAGCTTTGTGTTGTTAATTTTTTATGTTCTTTATTGTAGTGATCGGACAACCTAAATATAAATGTAGTTATTCTGCATCTGATTTCATCATTGTCCTGGTTTTTAAAAGCATTCAATTTTTAACAAGATGTCCTCGGTGATTGTTTATTTTTTTTATAGAAAAAAATTAATTAACTTCAATTTTAAAGTCTAACAAGATATAATTATAAAAAAGATGCTTTTGAAAGATGCTCCATCACAGCTTTTTTTCTATATGTGGATAGGGATGACGAATATTTTCAGAATGGTTATTACGTAACCAATATCAAAAAGTCACAAATACAAGTGATCAATACTTTTCAAAGAGGGGTGTGATTCAAATCCTTCATACGATCTTACTGGTGATATTTCGATTACAAGTTTTGGATCACGATAGAAACTAACAATCGATACGATATCACTGAAATTTGCCGGAGCGGTGACGATACGATCTATCCAATGGAAGCTCTCGAAAGAAATCTGTGATTGGATTGAAAAGTGAACGGACCGGTTATTGGAATTATCGTATCGTATCATTGAATTGCATATCACTGAAATTTATCGGAGCGGTGATTTCACCGGAAAGTGCGAGGCTTCACTGGAAAGTGCGAAGTCACCGCTCCACTTTACGGGAGTGACCGATATTCGTATTTGATGATGCACTATTCCATACAGATCATTTTTAATTGCTCGTGACATGATTGACTTTGATTACATGTACTCTGTTTACTGCTGGCGCCATCTATTGGTAGAATATAGGACTAAATTAAACATTTTAAAGAAATGACATATAATTTTAACTCATCTTTTCCAGAAAATGGTCCACTCTAATAAATATATTAAATAAATAGTTTTGAGAAAAAAAATTAAATTTAAGAAGTAAGCTGAAACAGATAAATTAATTCTATCACACGTTAATTAAATTAGTAAATTAAGTATTAATTACAATTAATAAATTTTATATTTAACATTAAGTAATAATTTTTAATTAATAATATGATTGAAATAACAGATATTTGGAACGCATATTTAAAAATAACAATAGCAATATTATTTGTTATTCAAAAAATCGTTGATTAGGCATCTCTATATGTGGAACATGTTTAATACACCAAAATTATTCTGTAAGTATCAAATAAGTTGCAAAGTAACCATAGATGAACAACTTGGAGTTTACAGACATCTCTATTTTACCTTTTCCTTAAAATTGGAATTTTAATGCTCAAAACTAAATCAAATCCCAAAGACGATAAATGGTTCCAGAAAAAATTTAATTTTCTTAATATCCCATAATTTTAAAAGTAATTACTTTGAGCTTTATTTCTACAATTTACTACAATTGTAGACTGAAGTTGAAACTGAATGTTTTTATTGGCCTCTCTGATTACGAATTCCCTCTTTCACTTCACACTACATTCTTAACATTAAATCATAAATAATAATTATTATTCATTTAAAAGGACCATATAAAATTAGAGATAGAGATGTAGCGATAAGAGATGCGCGAGGATAGAAGATGTTCTTATCATAATTAGAGAGGGGGGGGCTTCTAAGCTCTTATCATAATTTAACATTGTTGTGCAAGATGTACATAGTCAATCCAAGACATCAAATTAATCAATCAAAATGTCCTGAATACGAATTTTAATGCATTTAAAATATGCTAACAAGAGAAATAGTTGATAAAGAAACAAATATTGATTTAAAATTCTGCGCGAAAATTAAATATTTCATTTTTTTTTCTACACACTTAATTTAAATTTAGCTTTATAATATTAGGAGCACATGCTGGAAAGTACGTTATTCAATTCCTTGCTGTATATTTAAGCATTATAAAATATTCAATATTATTGTTATTTTCAAATTATTGCTTGGATTGTTAAAATTGCCATGATTGATTGTTTTAGTCTTGTTAAGTTGCAAAAATCTTTAATTCTAAAACAGTACTATTCATAACCCCTTTATATATTCGGGAGGGGGAATCATTATTTTGTAATAAGGAATGTTAAAAAAAAACGCTAAGATGAATTAATTATTTCTCAATAAAATCATCAGCGTAATGTGACAGTAATATATTTACTGCAGTGCTGACAAACCCACATGATCAATGCTGTCAATTTTAACTGTAACTATTTGTTCATAAGAAAGTGTTTCAAATGTAAACAAAGAAATCAACGTGGGTTTTAAATTTAGTAATCGGTAGAAAAATTTTGTGATAATATAAAGCTTATATATACTTAAGCTTATATATATTCGGTACTTCTTTTTTTTAAACTAGTAAAAGCCATTTAAGTAGGTCTTTTGAACAAATACTATTACCTTTTTTTTTTACATATCTCTGTGTATATTGTTTTTTATAGCCTTGATAAGATGAAAACAACCATTTTTAAGAAAATAAACATATATTAATTTACACTTGTTTTTACGGTAATAATCACTGAAAAACTTTGAGGATTCGAAAATTCTCCTTTCTGTGAAAATCTAATGAAAATAAGTTTTTCAATAGATTTATAATTTTTTTTATAATAAAGTATAAGTTTAAAAAATATGAAATTATTATATAATTTAACTTTTTATACGTCTTACATTTGCCATTGCATTGAAAATAATCATATTTTTTCAAATTATTTGAGAAGTGTGTAGAACAGTTCATTTTCATGATTTTTTGTTGAGCAGCAGAAAAAGTTCAGTAAGATTGCTTAAAAACATCTAAACGACGAAAGATGTAAAAGCAATTTAAGTGACCTAAGAGCTAGAAGCTCATCTGTGCAAAAAGGAGTATACTGCATCAACATCTGTGTACTTTATTTTTTAAAAAAAAAGTAAGGTTGTATGTAACCAGTAATATGATATTTAGAATTTTAAAAATACCTCCTTGTTACTCGTATCAATCAACTGACGGACAAAAAGCATTCATTTGTCAGTATGCATGAAAACTGATAAATTTAGAATTATTGAAATTGTTGATTGAATGTGCTCTGAAATACAATGCATGTTGAGCTGAATGTGTTTGAAATCATAAATTATTTAACTTCAAACAACTATTTTGAGTATATATTTAAATGAAAATGAAAAAATTATGAGAAGTCTGAAAGTGAATTAAATGCAACAAGTTTAGCATTAAGTAATATAAGTTTTTTAATATATAAATCTCTATTTGGTTAGAAAGTATAGCAATTAGAGGGTCAGTCAGGTGTTTGAAAAACAAGAATTTGAAATAAAATTCAAATTTAATTCATTGTTTTGAATCATGCACTCCAAAATCATTTTTTTTTCTATTCTTTTCTTTTAAAATATATGTCTATGTAAAATATATTTTGATCAACCCTGATAAGATTGTCTTTTACATTCCATGCAATGTATATTAGTGGTATTTTTTTCCATTAGCTCAACAGGAGTTCTCTATCAATGTGTCACTTATACATTAATATTCAATGTTCATTTAAACTGAAATAGCTGTTTTAGTTATTTTTTTAAATTCTTTTAGATGTCTGATTTCATCACTTAACAGTTTTGCCCAAAACCTCTCAGCCAACTGATTATTCTACTCTATTCTATTGACTTGTCTGTGTTTTACACTTCTTTTTTTTCTATGTTTCTAAAAGAAAGCTGTGATGGTCAAATAATGATAGAACACAAAACATATATAAGGTTTATTGCTTCTCTTTTATATGGTAAAAAGAACAAATTTAATTTTCATTGCTTCAATATATTTCATTCTGCAAGTACTATTTTTAGATTAATATATTAAATGAGAAATTTCCAAATTTCTCTAAATTATTCTGTCAGTGATGAAAATTTGTTACTGATTTTCTGTAGTGATAATGAAATAAAAAAAAAAATTGTGAATGGTCTAACTTTTATTCGCAACTTTTGTGAACTTGATATATTAATAGCCTTCCTTCTCTTCAACTGTATTTTCTTTGATGATAACTCCTCAAAATTATAGTTTTTGAAATTAATAAATATGTAAATTTAATTATTGGAAACAATCTGCAAAAAAGGCAGAACGAAAAAAAAATTGGGAACCAAATATTGAATGATGAAATTCAGTTTTTATCACTTTGAATATTTTACAAAAAATTGTGAAAAGCCTGATTTTGAGCATTATTGGATGGAGTACAATAATATCATGATATAAGATAATACTATATTATAATACATGAAATATGATAATGTCATGTCTATAGAAAGTCTCAGCATCTGACTAATTACCCTGTCAGAAAGAAAATAAATGTTTTTTTCCTCCTTTTAGATATATTATTTATATGTGGAGGAAAAACCAGTATTTAAATATTAGACCAGATAATTGATCACCTGATCAGAATACAAAAGAAAGTAAATATTAAAAAAGGAGAACCAGGAATTTTGCCCAGCTCTTTACAATTGACAGAAAAACTTTTTTAAATGATTGCTTATTGACTGGAGAATGAGACTAACAAAGCAATGTTTTATGTGTTACTTAAAAACAAAGATTTTGAAAATAGATGATCGATATATATTTGCTTTGATTTCAGTGTTGATCTGTGCTTGACTTCCTATTATAAGATTTACCATATAAATGCAGAATTTTAAAAGAACATTAAATGTAAATGAATAAAAATATTTTTTTTTCTTGCATCCATTTCCATAAAATGTGTTTTCCAATTTGATATTTTTTCTGGAAGAAAGTCAACTGTATATAAAAATGTCATTTCTTTCACAATCAATAAAAATTATCATAAGTTCATAAATGCAGTATTTATAACTGCTAAATTGAGTTTATACAGTTGATTTAAATACCTATATATATATTTGTCAAAAACATGCTTATTATTATTATTTACATAATATGAGAGGGGGGGAGGAAACCGTTAAGAGTGCGATAAAATACTTTTTTTTTTTAAAAAGAAAAAGGGCTTTCTTTATTTTTATTTTATTGCTCAATATTTTATGTTATTTTTTCCTTTTATTTTGATTTAGATTGTGGTCAAGAATGTTGAAAGCTTAATTAAAACTGCATTACAATTATTGTTTGAAAAGGTATCATTCTACATTTTGGTGAACATCATCATTGACAGACAAACTGAAATTAACCTCGTATAATCTCCTTCACAGAACTTATTGCTGGTCTTATCATTGATCTTACTTCTCCCAAAAAAATTGCACATACACAGGCATGAATACATTTCCACATTTTCAAGGGTTCATTATTTTGTTTAATGGATGCATTTTGAATATTATTTCTTGTTACCAAGATTTTATTTTGTACATTGCTATCTTTATCTTTGTCAGTGTTCAAGGTTGCTTGGCTTAAGGTGACAATTGCATAAATGCAAATATATGAACAAAAGTCTTTATTGGCTCATAGATTACAGAAGGGCTGTTGAATGCACTACATAACCTACATTTTTGTTATCTTTATTAATATATTAAGAATTATCTTTATGTAATAAAAACTACATATCAAATTCTGTTTTTTTTTTTTTTTTTTTTTTTTTTTTTCTTTTTTGTAGTAATATAAAGATGAAAGCAATCAGCAAAGAAATGAGAAAAAGGCAGAAACATTTTCCTTGGTTGAAAACTTTTATAAAAGAATTTTTAAAAACATATCCTAATTGTAAGAAAACATTGCAGTATCTTGTAGAGTAAGTATAATTAAAATGCGGCATTTTGAATTTTTATGTATAATTAATATATTTTAGCACAAATAAAATTGGGAAATTATAAAATTCATTAGTTTTGAAATTTTAATAATCATTAATAATATATTCTTTAAAATTTTATTTTAGTGATTTATCCATTAATGATTTTATAATTAATTTAAGAAGGGACGCAAAAATAAACATGAAATTAAATAATAACATCCATTAATTTTTTTTTTTTTTTTTTTTTTTTTTTGATATTTGGATTATATAGTTCACTGCTATTGATTAATTGAGATTTTAATTTTTGCTATAGAACAAGAAAAATTTTTGAAAAGGTCTAAGTGAGGATATAAATCAATATTACACTTTTTATAATTTATTTTCAATTGCAAAATTCAAAACTTTGAAGAGTTTGTCTCTACAACTTTTTTTTTCAACACATACTTGCTATTTTTAATTCATTTTTGTTATAAAAACAAACATATATATTAAATATTCTAATGAAATACTCTTCAGTATTCACTACAAATACATACATTTGAATTATGTCAAAAGAGCAACAATTAAATGAGGAAAAAATTAATATTTCTGCAAAAATATTTTTTTAATATAAATAATAATTATTTTCTTCATATTCAAAAATCTTATTGTTAGTCACAGTAAGTATAAAATTTAATATTAGGAAGTATCATTATGTTTGAATGAAAATATTTTTGTCTCTAAGGAGGAAAAAGTTATTTAATACAATTTTAAATGGGAAAATAATTTTGATAAGTTTTATTGCATGTTTCAGAAAGACAAAGTCTAATTTAGCAAAACAAATGAATATGACATTTATGAGAATCTTGATTTAAAAAATATATATATAAGTTTTTGACTCTTAATTTCCTGACAAAATCTTTGGGTATTCTTATGTAGTATAAGATTAATACTTATAGTGTACTTCTCATAATGAACATTTCTTGTAGTACTACTATGATGATAAGTAATATTGAAATTTTGCATTTTAAACTGTACAATCTGAAATTGTGTTAAAAATTATTTTATGAATGTTTTCTGGCATTTCCAATAATGTACAGTTACTAAAGGAATATTTTAATAATCATCCATTTTCAGATTTATCTTGTTCTTGACTATTACTACTGTTAAAATTATTTTCATCATCTCTTAAAATAAGAAAAAATTGTGAAATGCTTTTCTTTAGCTATTTACACTTGAAATCAGTGATTCTTATATGATTTTAATTTTTCCAGAAATATTGAGCAAGAAATAAAAGAATTACGAACAGGTCTTAAGCAGAAGTATGTATTGTTATTACTACTTGCTTAAAATTCATTTTCATTATTTTGTGTGTTCTTAAATTAGTTATTGTTAAATTGAATTTTTAGAGATAAATTCATACTAGTTATCTGAAATTTCCTAAATTTAAGTTAGCAGGGCTCCATTATTAATAAATTTTGTCCATTGTCAATAAATAACATCTTTGAAAATGAAGAAAAATTTATACTTGCATTTGAACACCTATCATTGTTGAACTTCGTAACATTCTGTCTTATAGGAATCTATTTTTAAATTCATTACGTTTGTATATCTCTATCAAGTAAAATTTATAATTATACAATGAATTTTACTTATTCAACTAATTTCTAGTGATGCTTCAATGTTAATGTTAAAATTATAAGTATAGGAAATGTTGATTATTCAGTATAACAGTTGCCTAAATTAATTCTATATAGCAAGCATTGCAGAAATAAAATAAATCAGCAAACATGCAGGGTTATTTTTAATTATCGTTATTTATTTATTTATTTGGCTGGAGTTTGCTATTTTTAATGCTACATTTTTCATGTTTTTATATTTTTTAACAGAAACTATGTAATTCTTGATACATGAATGTACAAAATGTAGGGCAAATAATTAAATTACATATTATATTATTTAATGTGATTGTTTAATTTAACATCTCATTCAGAAATATAGAATATATTTCTGTATGCTTCAAATTAGATTATTTTTCTTTAAATTCATTAGAAAGATCTGTTATTATTATAACATTTATGCATTTAAATTTATAATTTTTGTTTGTTTAATTTCTAACAATTTATAACTATCTCTAAATTTCAATTCTTTTTACATTCTTTGACAATAATTTTTGTTACTGCTTACTTTTTCTAGAACTGAAGCACTTTTTGAAACAGTTAATGATATGTATCTTCACTTTTGGTGGAAAATCCACTGGAGAAAGAGTAGTCAATGGAAAAATTACTGGTGTCAGGTATGATAAAGTTTCTTATTTCTTTAAGCAGTAGGAAGATAACTGGATGATTATTACCATAATGTTATTATCATGATTATTATAACTGAAGGATTATAATGTTATGATATTATACTATATTAATGAACATTAAGATTCGTCTTTTGAATATATAAAATCAATATTTTTGTATGTGTCTTATCATTGGATGGTTTTATTCAGTTGAAGCTTGTTTCCTAACAGTTTTCCTGGTAGCAATAAAGAAGGCAGTGCATTCATTTTTCACTTATCTGAAAAATAGTTCCTTTCAGGGGTTTCACACAATTAGTTGTTATACTGCCTAATTAAATCCAGTATTTAAAATTACAGCTATCCAGTTTCATGGTGCTCTTTCTCTAGCCCCAACAAATGTTCAAACCAGTCTTACATCATTCATCTATGGTAAGGTTGCTGGTTTTCAATTCTATATACTTTATAAGTACAGCAGCCTTTTGAACATCCAATTTGGAGCTATCCAGTCTCATTAAAAAATAATAATTTTCTTTATTGAAAGTAGAAATGTAGCACCTTTTTTTCCCCTTGAGCAGAGAGTGCCCCCTTGTGGCTTTTTACAGAAGACAAGCAGTTGAACGGCAGACTTGCATCCTAAGGTTGACTTTTTCCCTTTGCGCAACCCTTGCGCTAACGCCGAATGCTTTCGACTGAAAACCGTGGAATCCCTCCACCATACTGTTTTCTTTAAACTAATTTTCTATGTGTGTCTGTAATAAGTGTTTGTAAATTTTGTAGTGTAGCTGTGTTTGTGGAATGCAAGCAAGTGTCTGCTACTGTCCTCCTAAAAGCAGTAATGGCTTATTAGCTTAAAAATTAACAATGCTACAAAAAAATTATTATATATTAAGATATTACAATTTTTTTTATTTATAAATAGTCCAATTTTTTTTTATTTTAAAATCAATTCAAAATTTACTCCATTTCAAACATATTAAATAATCAATACACAGGGTGGGTGTTTTTTAAACTGATGTACTGAGAGATCTCTGTAGTTAGAACTATCAGCCATAAAGCCACTAAATTTTGTACAGGGACTATTAACGACATGGGAAAAAGGAATCCAGGGGGGGGGGTCAATTCAAAAAGTTGCCTATAGGGGGAATGTGGCTCTTTTGATCTAAATTCTAACTGCATGGTAAAATTTGAAAACGCTACAATAAACAGATAAATAAATAACAAAGAATTAATTTTTCCACAAATGTGCTTTATTCGAAAAAATAACTTCTGTAAATGGTTACAAATTTTTTTTAAAAAAAAGAATAGATTCTATTTGACTTCCTTTTTATTTTTTTGTTTTTATTCAGTAAAATCGCTTTCCCGGGGAAGACATTGGCTATTTTCAATATGACCTCTATTTTCTTGGGCTAAGCATTGCATTCTGTACACCGTACTCTCTACAGCTAAATGCTACATTTCAGGAGCCATGTTCATAACAGTCCATGTTATGTTTTCCTTTAAAATTGATAAGTTTGAGATTCCACCAAGATAAACCTTCGATTTTAAATAACCCCACAGAAAAAAAGGGGTTAGATCCGAAGAAGCGTGGTGGCCATGCAACATGTAAACAGCGACTAATAACTCTTTCTTCTGTAAAGTGATGGTGCAACAGTTGCTGTACGGATGTACCAATATGCTCAATCCTGCATAAAAACAATTTTATCTTAGCATTGTCTTAACTTGAAGTTGTGGGATAACAAAACTACTCAGCATATCATCGTATCTTTGAGTGTTTACGGAACAGGTCTGCAGTCCTGCTTGGGTAATTATCTCAAAAAAGTATGGTCTGATGATAAAATCTGCTGTAAAACCATACCAAACAGTTACTTTTTGAGAATGCAGTGGGATTTCTTGAAATGCATGGGGTTGTTCAGATGCCCAAATTCTAGAATTCTGAGTGTTAACAGTCCCATTCAAATAAAAATGGGCCTTATCACTCCAGAGAATTGTCCAAGGCCACGCCTCGTCGACCTCCATCCTGGCAAGAAATGTCAAAGCAAAGGTTAATCAAAAATCATAATCTGTAGGTTTTAATTCATGCAAAAGGCTAATTTTATATAGATAAAATTGAAGAATTTTCCTAAAACTTTCCATGCTATTAAAGTACTAACATCCAGTCGTCGGGCAACTCCACGTGTGCTGCTATTACCAGCAGTGCTTGTCTGATTTCTTTCAACGATTGTAGTCACAACATCGTGATCGTATCCTCTGATATCGGTTTCCATTCTCTACCAAGCCGAGTTGCGAGAGAACCTGTTTTTTCAAATTTTTTAATCATTGCTTTCACAGCATTAATTGATAGAGGTCACTTACATAAATTGTTTCGACTTCTAAATTCGCAAAGAGAGCCGCTGCATTGGATTGATTTGTGGATGATTGCATTCCCTAGGACCGAACCCGTTAGGGTCCGTAGCCACTTAACATAACCACTAGACAAAAGTGATCATCCTAGTCTGGAGGCTGTTAATTGGCTAATGAAGCTATAACCACAGATTAAGATAAAAGAGCTTCACAAGATGAGATGCATTTTGCAAATCAACTGATACTTGAAATGATTTTCAGTGCCTCGCTTTTTTTTTATAACTCAAAATACTGGCGCTGTTGTTGACTATATAATCGGGATTTTACATTTTGTAATTTTTCTCTGTGTTTTAGGCAAAATTTTAGCTGTCTTAAAGCGTAAAGCGCCGCATTTTCCCTATCGGCAATTTTGTTACTTTTTTTTTTTTTCGCAGATTCCTTTTTCCCATGTCGTCAATAGCCCCATACAAAATTTGGTGGCTTTGCGGCTGATAGTTCAAGCTACAGAGGTCTCTGAATACCATTAGTTTAAAAAAAAAGCACCCTGTATGTTATAAATCCGTGATAGTTTTAGCAATAAAAATTGAATGTGAATTTTGAATCATCATTCAGCAAATAAAAGTATCAGAACTTCCCTCGCCGCATACGCTTTCATCTTTCCTAAATCAGTTCAAAAATATTCGTCCAAAATTGAATGTCACATAAACTGTGAAATTTCAGATGGTTTTTTTTATGGAATAATTAATAATAATTAATCTGACATAAAAATTTTCTTCTGAATAACATTTTAGGAAATTGTCCAAATATGTTATTTTCAAAGAGTAATCTAACAAAAAAAATAAATGTTCAATAAACCAGGTGTATGATTTTTTATGTGTGTGACAACAAGAAATGAAATTAAAACTCCTATATTGTTCAGGGATGGCGAACCAGTGGCATGCGTACCATCAATGGCATGCAACACAATGTTTTGGGCACACCGTCAATCAAAATGATTTGCATTTTATTTCAAATAGCAAAGTTCACTATGAAATATTAGAACAAACGTGAGTGACCGGTCGCTTTGCACATATTCCTATTCCTTACCATTGTGTACTGAGTAGTTTAACATATCTTGATAATGTAATGGTTTTAGTCGCAAAAATAGTTAATAGTCAAAAAACTCATATCGTCGCAGGCTTTAAATAAGCGAAAGTTTCATGTTTTCTTGTATGAAGTCAATTTGGTGTATAATGGTATATAATAATGTCCACTGGTTGAGCCATGGGAATGTGCTTCAAAGATTTGTTGACTGTGTGAAAGAAATCAGACTGTTTCTATAAAATACCCACAGTTGTTGGATATGTGGCTTTTAAAATTGATGTTTTTTACAGATATATGCCAACATTTCAATGAATTGAACATAAAGTTTCAAGACACATAAAAAAACAATTATCGTCATGATGGATCTTATTCACGCTTGTGACGCTAAACTGCATGTTTTCAGAAACGATATTGTTACAAGAAACTACAAGTACTTCCCAAACTTGAAAAAAATATCAAAGATTTAGATGTACATGAGAAATCAGATGAAGAAAAAGTTATTGAAGAATTTACTTCCGTAATTGATGCTTTAATTAAGGAATTTTCAGCAAGATTTTTACGCTTCAAAAAATTATTGGAGACACTCAAGTTTATTATGTACACTGATGTGACATCATTTCATAAACTGAACTTATCCCAATTCGATTCGTTGGAAATTGAAGAATTTGAAATGTAACTGATTGATTTCTAGTCTAGTTCAATATGAATTCAAAAATTTATCGAAACAAGGAAAAAGTTGGAATGCAAGATTAACAAGCAATATAAATAAAAATGCTAATAACAAAATTTTGGAAGCATGGAATTCGATTCCAGACACATTTAACTGTTTGAAGATGCTGGATCATGTTATTTTAACCATATTTTCATCTACCTGTGCCTGCGAGTCACTATTTTCAGAAATGAATAACATTAAAGTCTTGCTTAGAAACCATTTGGCAGATGACTCCCAATTCAGCATGCATTCTGCTAAAAGTAACATCTTACAATCCTAATGTAAGTTATTTATCATCTAATTTGCGACAACAGAAGTCGCACTAATGTTACTTTAGTTTGAATTACACTTATAACTAAAAACTTTACTACTATATAGTGCAAAATGTATTTATTTATTTATTTTTTTGTAGTAAATAAGGAGTTTAGATTTGTTAGTATTTAGATTTATTATACTCTGAATAATGGCAAGTCAAAATTATTTGATGGCACGTCTGTACCTCATTAAACATTTCTTTAGAAAAAATAGCATGTTGAACCATAAAGGTTCACCACCACTGATATAGTTAATGAAATAAAGAAATGAGAGAATGAAGTCAAACTTTGGGAATTAAAAGAAAATGGGATCAGTTGGCGACATTCCAAGTGTAATTTGACCTTTCTGCAGCTATAGTGCTTCTGAATTCAAATTGTCTTTGGTATTCAGATAAATTATGGATTAGTTGGTGATTTGGTGCCTTCATGTGCCCTAAACCTGAATTTCTTATTTGTTAATTTATTTCCTATCTAATTTTTATGTTTTAGCTCTTTTTTTCCCCCATTTTTGTTGATCATGAAACTATCAAGATAAAAAAAAATTAAGCAAAGAGTATCAAACTCCCATATTGGGATAGTAAACAAATGAAAATGTACTATAAAAAATAATTTCAAAGAGTGTTGGCAATCTGCTGCTCTAATGGATAAGTCGTCATTGCCTATTTTATATATACTACTGAATACTAATTTGGGTTTGCAAATGCCAAATTAATTTTTCCACCATCATTTATGTATTAATGCCAACCAATTTGAAATAACTTTGCCTCTGCTCTTGATTATTATAAGGTGTCCTTTATTTTATTATTATTTATTTAATTATTTAAAATTACAAAATGGAGGATAAGTAAAGAAAGATCATAGTAACTTTGGATACTCATGAACTTGATGATATAATGTGAACCAAACTTTCATTAACTCTTATGCATTCCTAAAAATTTAGTAACTTGTTAAGCTTTGTAACAATACTTTTCTACTTTATGCCTTTGTGTATACTTATTTATTGTTTACTTTCATTTGTTATTTTTTTATATACTATTCTTTAATTTTAATAATATTATTCACTTTTGCTTATCTATTTATTATTTATACTATTTGTTAATGTTGTTGCTATATGTTTGCATTACAGGATTATTGTTAAATGCTTTGTTGCAGGGCACTACACATTCTAACCATGATAGTGAAATGCTGAAATGTTTTGGAAATCTGCTTAAATCTCTTATTTATTTGGGAATCATTTTAAGTCAAAGGGCTTCAAATTCTGTGTGGATTAATCGAGTTTTACAGGCCATTAACATTCTTCCAGGTAATTTTTTTCTTTTTTTCTGAACTATTATTTCATCACATATACTTTTTACATTTTTTGATAAAAGGGGTGTATTTTCTCAGTTGTCAGGAAATATTTACAACAGTCCTGTTTTGTTTCATTATTTGCCTTTTTTAATTGATGTTTAAAATTCATAATTTAATGTATATTCATTGATAAGTACATTTTTGTAAAATGTTCCTATATATTTATATGTAGCATGATTTTGGCAGATGTGTAGTAAAAAAAAATGATACTTTTGAAATAAACTTCAGTTTATTTCACCAAAGGAGGGCATAATTTGTACATGGGAGAAGCATGGTTACATCACAGCATAAGAAAAAAAGCAAGAAAAATTTTTCCTTCATATTTTTACTAAGAGATTCTCATAGGAATTTCTTTGGCATGTGTCCATTTAGGAAGTGGAATCATGGGGGATTATTATTTATCCTTCCACTCGAAATATGAGAGTAGTTCAGAATCAGCAATTTTTAAAGGTGTGATAGAAATAACTAAATAAAAAAATGTGGGAAATAAAAGAAAATTTTAGATCAAAATATCAAGGTTTAGTTTAAGATTAGATAAAAATTAATTAGGATTTAAACTTGATTCTGAGATATCATTACAAATCTAATACAGCGATATCTGTTAATTTAATTTAAATTCTAATTAATTTCCTTCTGTCTTCTGTGTACAAATCATTACTCCCATGACAATTGAAATTCATTCAAAAAGTCTTCAACCTTAGATTTGCCAAAATTATGCTACACACATGCATGCACATATAATATTATATCATATGCCATCTTTCACTTCTGAAAAGAAGTGCAAATGATGATGCAAGTTCTTTGGAGTAAAATAAGTTTACATTAAGAAATAACAAATTTAAATATAAGAAGATGTATGCTTATATAACACAAAACTCAAGTGCTGTAGAGCATGAAATATATAACAGATTATACAAGATTAATTTTGTCCATCAATTTTGATAACTGTATTTTATTGCAAAAAAATAATAAAAGCACAATTAAATAATATGGAATAATAAGCTATTGTTTTAAACTATGCTTGCATTATGTCACTGATAAAGCATTCTAATTGGTTAACTACTCTTCAAAATGGCAAAATTGTCAACATGGTTACAAAAACTGAAAAAATTGTTCCAATTACTGGAGTTTAGAGTTTTGCCCAAGCCCTAAATGTCAATAAATGTATTTTTCTGTTCTCTTGAAATAGAGATGTAAGGGTAGGCATTCATTGATGATGTATCTAGGAATTATGTGCATTATTAGGAATTATATGAAATAAAAGTTTTCAAAATTAGCCAAATGATTGTGGCTAAGAAATTATATCGAGGGTTTTCCTTCATAGAGAATGTGCAATGGAGTATTTTCCCCCAATTTATCTCAAAAAAGGGGAGCACAGTGAAGGATAGGTGACCACTGATGATATATCCATGAATCATGAGCATTCAAATAAAACAATATTTAACCTCTAGCTTACGGCTGGTACAACAGTTGTACCAGATTTTTTTTACCTTTCCTTACGGCTCGGTACAACAGTTGTACCAGTAACGAGTTTGAATTTCCTTCCCCCACTTGAACTTTCCAGCTGAACCCTAATTGCTTCGTAAAATCACTTCCCTTTTGTATCGCACCCCTTAGGGTCAGTAGATTTCGTCCAGCAGTTGTCATAATTTGTTGGCGCTAATGAGTCTTGTGAACCCTGCTTTGGCGGCATTTTTTTAAAGTAACATTCCTAAGAGGTATAGAATGAGTTTGCATAATTTCATTTGTGGGAAATACTTGTTGAAAACTTTCGTCTATCCCTGTTTCTTAATTTTTTTAACTTTATATATTCCTTAATATTTTAACTTAATATAATTTTGTAACTTTATAATAATATATGGTTATAGTTGGGCCCATCTATTTGTCTAAATATTTGAACCAAGAATTTACTTGAAAGAATTCACTAATCATTTGAACAAAAAGAATTTCTGACGGAATAGTATTATGAAGGTAATCGGCACCCTAGACAAATTGTTACTTCGCTCCCATATTCGTCACAAATGATGCAGAAAAACTAAATGGAACCTCAGTTTTTTTTTCACTCTGTCATTATATTTTACATTGAAAAGTGACAAAATACTTTATTTTGTCTTCAGGCTTACCCCTCCCCCTTTTACTGGAGGCATTGGGCATATATACTTCCCAGTCACTAATGTATTAGTCTAACACAGTATTAAAACGACGAACCGTTTTTTCCAGCTTTAAATTTTAATACTTGAACTGGATATATTTCTGCTAAAAATACATTTTGGTTTTGATTTTTAAGTAAGCTGTCGGTTTACCATTAATTTTCATAATTTATGAAATCGATTGATTTAATAATTTATAATTAATCATTCATTAAAAGTTATAATTCTACTTTTAAAATATTGAAGGAGGTTGTTAAAATCTATCAAAAATAATGATTAGTATTTCTGTATCAGAAGAGAAATATTAAAATCTTTATACCTTCATTCAATCCACTGAGGCACTTAATTTATTTCAGAAATATTTGTATTGAAATAAAATAAAGTAGCTGCATAAAAAAGTCAGGAATTCTAGATTTAATTTTAAGCATTTCTGAAAAATAATCTAAATCAGCTGCTAGTAAAACTTGTATTTAATAATAAATGCTGATCATTTAGAATGCCAGATATATTGTTTTAAGGTGTGTTTTTTTTTAAAGTTTTTTGTTAACTACTTTTCAATGTAATATTATCTCAATGTAATCTTATGTATCGAATTCTAAGTAAACCATATCTAATCTTACTTTTTAAAAATTGTCTTAAATCTGGTGATTACCTATGTATTAGTAAATTTTTCTGCAGAATAATAATTTTTCGTTATAATTCAGTATAATTCAGGTATTTATTATAACGAAATATTTTTACCTGAATTTCGTTATACCTGAATTATAACGAAATATTATTTCGTTATAATTCAGGTATTTATTGACTTCAAAATTGAGCATAGTTTTCAAAAATACTACACTGCAATGAGTAATTGAAATTCTCAATAAAAAAAAATCACTATAAATTGTAAGAATTGACAATAGAATAGGAAAACGTTACTAGTAATTATATTAAAAACCGTTCAAACTATGTTAGGAAAAAAAATTATATTCAATTTCTATGGGAGCAATATAATGTTATAAAATCATTTAAAGATGTTTTTAATTTGCAAAACAGCAGATAATTGTTATCTGTGTGATGTACGAAGAGATGTTAATACTTTTAAAAAGAAGATATAAATAATTAGAATCTTTAATATATTATATATAAATTGTTACATTTTATTAAAATTGATGAGTTAAAATTATAAATATAAAATAAAATTCACAATGATGTGTTCAAACTATGTCAGCTGAATTCACAGCTTCAGTAATGCTTGAGAATTTGATTTAATTTTAAATATAATTGAAAATTTTTTAAATTATTGTTTAATGTACTAAACTATTCAGCAGATATCATATTTGCAATTTATTTATTATTGCAATTTCTCCTACGGAATTGCTGGAATAATTTTCAGGGGGAAAAAATAAAATAAAACTGAGATTAAAAGCCTTCTCTAGGGTTCGGACGAGTCGAAACCACAAAAAAAGCAACCTGCTTACTACGGAGGGGACATGACCCATTAACTCTATGGGTGGTTGAAATCGGAGGTTATTTTCAACAAACGCCTTTAAAAGAAGGGGAAAGCATCTTCTAGTTTCTCTCACTGAATGCCCGCATTCAAAGTAACTTTTTCGAGTTTGGGTTGCCAAAGCTTAAAGGTTAAATATATGACCTATAGATATGCCATATCAAGGGTTGATCAACCTCTTCCACCCTTCAATTTCCAAAGAAATAATAATAATAATATATTTCAGCATACATCATCTATGGAGGAAAACCTGTGACAAAATTCCCCAGCTACTATCATGTCAACTATTTCAAAAATATTGCTTCATTCAAATGCTCATGATTTCTGAATATATCATCATTGGTCATATATTTTCACATGAAACAAAGTTTTGCAAAATCAGACCAATGTTTGTGACTGGTTTATTTTAGTTATATTATTGTCTCCTTAGAAAGCAACATGAAGGGTACTTTGAGATGGATTTTGCACCACGATTACCAGTATCACTTGACCTGGCAACCCCTATCTAAACTTCTGCACCATAACAGCAAGGGGACATTTGACTCATAACATCAAATTTATTACATACCAAACTTGTATTTTCAGTAGATTTTTAATGGAATCATGTTTTGAACCTGTAGCCATCTGGCCTCAAGGTTGAAACTTTGTCACTAGACCACCACAGCCTTGGTTGGAATTAGTGCATTGATTTTCTTTATTAAATGTATATAGATCATAACCATTTCTATTTTGTATTTTTTATTTATTAATATATTTTTAAGATTTAAAAAATGAAATAGTTTAAATAATTATAGTCATAATTCTACAGGCTATTTAATTAATAAGATATAACATGAAAATTTAGTTATTTATTAATAATAAAATAAGCCATTTTATGGCCCACTTATGCTATCTTTAACTTTTAAAAATTCAGTTATATGCAGCTTACTTTGTGATTACATTCAATGGCAGCTTATGTATTATAATCATGATATATTGTAAATTATTTCCTATATTTTAACTGAACCAAACTTCATAAATTAATAGTCGTGACCAGGAATGGAGGATAACATTTTGGCCACATTCAAAAATAAATCTTTTGTGCAAAAAAAAAAAAAAAAATGAGGAGTAAAGTTTACTGACTTTACTTTACATTATATTTATATTATTTATATATTATCAATCATTTCTTCCAGACTACCAATTATGGTTTAAGATTTGAGAAGGGAAAGGAAAAGAGTGGGTCATGACCTTAAACAGAATACTGCAGATATAGCAATTTTTAAGCACCATCTTTCAGATTTTTTTTTTCACACTGGTTAGAAAAGTTTGGTGAACAAAATTACTTAATTTTAAATGGTTTAATTTAGATACAATTTTATTAAAAAAATATTTTTTTTATTCATTATTATTTTATGCTTTATTTTGTTTTTGTTAGAATTCAATGCTCATTTTCTCCCATTGCATCTTATAAAGATAAGAACTGCTTAGTAGATAATACTGTCCCCCATATCATTTGTTTACCTAAATGGAATATGCATTTTGTCCATCATAGTAAAAAAGAGGTAGAATTTTTCTAGATTGAATTCCTCTAGAATTTTTCCCTCCCCCAAGTGTATCTTAAGAATGATTTATATTGGTTTCATTGGATTGAAAATATTTTTTTAAAAAATGCATGAATGGCTGGTTATGGGTTTAAATATAGTATGTAAAATTAAATCAATTAGTGATGAATTTTTTACACACAAAAGTTGATGATGCTCCAATTCTGCAATGCCAATGTACAAGTTGTATCTCATTATAATGCAGCAAAATTCCATAACAAATAAAAACATACAAATACCATTTACAAAGTTTTAATAAGCCGTTTCCACTTGGTTCTGATTTGAAAGAAATAACTCGAATTTTAAAATCCAATTTCCAAATATAGTGCATAAAAAAATATTATTTTCTGTGTATTGTTTGTTGACATTGATCAAAGATTAAAAAGTAAAACTTCAGTAATGATTACTAAATGTTGATTAGTTTTTGTTGTTGTTGTTATTGTATTCTTATTATTTACTCTTCATATTTGTACTGTATGTTGTACATTAAATTGAAAATAGATTAATTTCTATAAAAATAATAGCGTTAATTCTCAAATCTGAACACTTCCTTATGAAATGTTTGAAAATGTTGACTGCAGTTGATAATATTTATAGAATATACTAAACTTGAAATTGTGAATAGTTTTTAATTTGTCTAAATAATATAAATCGAAATTACTAATGCTTTGAGACTTTTTTTTTTTTTTTTTTTTTTTTTTTTGCTGAACTATTCATCTAAACTCTTGTTTTCTTTCAGTTAATGATGAAATTGTATATGATGCTCTCCTTCAATTGCATTACTTAAAAAAGAAATATCGAAACTCATATACGGAAATTCTGAGGTAATTATTCAAATATTTACTTAATTCTAGTTTTGCTTTTTTTAAATGTAGTTGGGTAATAATATTTTCATTTACAGTGTTTCTTTTGTTTAAACTAAATTATGAGGACTGAAAATGGATGATTTCTACTTCAAATAAATCATTTGTTTTATATGTTAGGGGGAAATTATTTTCTAAATAAATGTAAAATTTCTGTATTTTTATACTTGAAATTTCTGTTCTGTTTTTACATTTTCTTTACTACCTAAATAAAATTTGTATTCTTTCCTGGTTTTGATGCTTTGTCGTACTTTTTTTTTTTTTTTTTTTTTTTGTCAACTACCTTGTTGCCTTAATAAAGGCTTTGTTGTAGTATTTTTTTAATTTCTTTACATTTTAATATCTTTTATGTTAATATTGCTAATTCTGCATATATATTGTGATTATATTATAAGACAATTATTGTAAAAAAAATTTAACAAATTTTATGTTTTGTCAGTTAATTTCATCATTATATTTATTATGGTAGCATAAGAATATTTAGTACAGCTGTTTATGTTAAGGAAACACATAAGTTATGAAATTTATTATAATAAAGGTAAATATGAAACTTATTTTAATAAATGTAGATGTTGCTTGGTTTTAATTCAGTTTCTTTTGTTCTTGTATAAAAATGTGTAAAATTTTAAATTGATTTTGTTTAACTATGAAAACATTTTTCATATTTTAAAATTTATTATCTGTTATTAGTTCATTTAAATAACTACTACTTAATTTGTTGAAATGGTTAATTGATCACATGCTTTAGCTTATTTCATTGGTTATTTCATGAAATATTTAAAATGTTATCAAATAACTAAATTATACACTTAAAACAGTATTATATACATGTGCAAAAGAAAAAGCTTTAGCACTTACTTCAGTTACAAATTTCCCCGTTTTATTGAACAGAACTTATGAAAATTTTATTGGTAAAAAATTAATCTAATGAGTCAGTAAAATAATTATTTGAAATTTAATTAATCTGAAAAATATTTTTACAACAGATATCATTATTTTTTTTAATAATTATTTTCTAAAAATTGTATCTATAGTAAATTTTTTAAATTTATTTTTAGGCATATATTGTGTTCACAAATCATACTGAATTTTTCTGAACCTGCAATTTATATTAAAAGTCTGTTGCTGTTTAGAAGACTTAAAAATTCTTTGGATGACGAAGTTGCAAAAGCTTCCCTCATATCTACTGCTTCTAAAATCAAACCTCCATCAAATTTAGTGCCTTGGTTGGCATCATTGGAGATCTATGTAGATGCCAATAAAAATATTGTGGATCAACTTTTCAAAAAAAATTCAAAACAAGTTTTCCAGAAACTGTACCATGTAAGTTTTATATTTGTATATTAAAGAAAGAAAACAAATTTTATACCATCTTTAATTTAAAATTCTTATATAATTATTTGAAAAAAAAATTTTAACTTTATGAAGATTTGAAAATAGCAAATTTCTCATTAAATAATATATATGTTAAATATGTTTTTATAATGTTAAGAATTAAAACCTTATACTTAATTTTGCTTAGCTGAAATTTTATAGAGGCATAAATAATAATAAGTACTAAATAAAGTTAACTACTATAAATAAGTTTTATCTAAAAGTAGAAATATAAATCTACTCCTGTATTACTGATATTGGTTACCTTTACCAGTATTTTGTTTTAAATTAAATTGTATATAAAATTAATAGTTGAACAAAATACTTAATGAATAGGAAAAAAGATAAAACCTGTTTCCTGGTGCTTTGAATTTTATAATTATTGTTTACAATAAAACTCCAATTATCCAAGTTAATTAGAAACTAGGAACATTTCAGGTAATAATGAAAGAAAAGATTCTTTTTAAGAGAAAATATGATGGTATCTTATAATATGTTGAAAACTACAAACAAAATATTGACATACCATTTCTTTATATAAGATTGTCTACTGATGTCCATAACACTGTTTTGGCTTTGTGTGTGTGTGTGTTTGTGAGTGTGTGCGTGCGTTGAAATAATAATTTTTATTATGTAAACTTGAATTTCATCCTGAACAGACCCTGGAGGCTTTTATGAATGTGCACATAGTTAATGCTGAATTATCTCTTTCTTTTCTTCTATTCAGCTGGAGAAGGGGATATTGTGTCCCTCAATTTCATATTTAGCAATGTATATTTTTTTCTATTTGTAGAATGCCATTTGTTCCAATCAAATTTAATTATTATTAGTCTTAATTTGAGTGTTCAAGAGCATTATGGAATTGCAATCTTGACATCATTTTTATGCTGGATTGTGACAGATTTATAAGCTGAGATCTGCTTTCATACATTCCTCACGTCACTTATAAGTTATTGCTAATATTTTTTTAGCATTATTTATATTTTGTATTTGGCATTACATTTCCTCAGAAAGGTAGAATTATCAAAATCAAATGTTATCATTCTTGAGATTTCTTTTATGTGCTAACTCTACTTTATTTTTAATATCTGAAACACATTTTAAATAAATTTATTCATTTCATTGTTCATTTATCATATTTATTTTACTTTTTGGTATTTATATTTGACAGAATTCATTATTTTATGAAGCATTTGTAGTTTGTTAAAAACTTATTTTAGTAATTAGCTTTATTTAAATGTTTAAGAACATTAAGGATAAAGAAAAGCTTATTTCAAATGAAATAAAACTTACAATGTTAGTATTACATTTACATCTAAAGTGTACTTTGCATATAATGTGTACTATTAATAATATGTTGTTGTTGTTTTTTTAATTTCTTAATCACTTTGCCCTATATGTGTGAGATTTCTGCTTCAAATTTCATTAGTTAATCTGTGACAATTAAATTTGAGATACTGTTGTGCCTGTTCCTGTATTAGAGAATGTGTACACAGATGGTTGCACTTAATAAACACATTTTCTAATGATGAAATATCATTCCATGAATATATCAGTCTCAGTCTGCTGCTTTTACTTGATTTTTCTTAGAAATTTGATTGAAAATTCCTTTTATTTTTTTCTCTCCTCCACCCCATCCAAAAATATTTAGAATAGCTGCAAATAAATTTTTCATATATATATATATGTGTGTGTAATGATATTTTAAGCTCTAATTTCAATCCTAATTCATTTCCTAAGTTTTATCTTAATTTCCATGCATATTAATTTCATTCTAAAGTATTCTTTTATTTCCTGATCCCATTTCACTTTCTCTATTTAATTAATTCAACATGAGTTCTAAAATTGCTGAATTGGCTAAAAGCCGATGAGTTCCCACACTCCGAGTAAAGAGATAAAAAATTCCTGACCTAAACAAATTCCTCTAAAAGATCCCTATGATTCCCTTGCCTGTGTCGATGCGTGTAGAGGAATCCCTATCAAAATTTCATTGTATATAAACATTATGAAAAATATTTTACCTTCTTCTGCTTTTGTGCCACACTGTGAGCAGACATGTTTTGTCCGTGCTGCTTGTACCTCCCAGGATGGAAATAAAATGATGTTAAAAATTCAAAGTGCCTTTCTGTCTTTGAAACTGCCCTCTTCTTCAATTATTATGTTTACATTTAAGAGTCAACAAGGATAGTTTTCTATGCCAGAATTTTCAAATGAATTAAAAGAATTAAAATTAAATCTGCGGGAGAGACAAGCAAAATGAAAGACGCAACAATATATATATATATATATATATATATCTTAATTGTAAATAAAAACTTTTAAGTTCAAAAGTTATATTTTCTTTTGATTTTGTTAAAAAGGATTTTATTTTTTTTTTTCAGGTTCTTATTGATTCTGGAAATGATGTGAATTCTGTTTCACTAAATAATGTCGAGAATTTAAAATCTAAGAAAAAATGTCAAAATGAAGAATTCGGTAGGGAAAAGGAAGAAAAAAGCCTACTCAGGATGGTTGTAGATTCTCCTGATTCCCTAAATAAAAATGTAAATTCCAATATTCAACCTTTTGAGAACATGAATATGAATGAAAAAGATAAGCAATTCAAAAGAATCTTACTTCTCCCTGATTTGTGTGAGAAAATTAGGAATTCAAAGAAAAAGAAGAAATGTAATGCAACAAATGACAATAAAAAAATAAATGTAGTGGACACTGAGAGTAATACAAAATCACAGACAGTAATCGCAGAGAGTAATACAAAATCACAGCAACCTGACAGTAATCAAAATGATAATCTGGTCAAAAAAACTTTAGATTCACAAAACATTTCTACAAAGAATAAAAAATCCAAGAAAAAGAAGAAATCAAAAGTAAAAAATGATGCTGTAGATACTAACAAAGCCAAAAAAAATACAGGTGTAAAATCTAAGGATACATCCAAGAACTCAAAATCTAGCAACAAAAGTAAAAAATCACAGAAAAAAAAGAAATGTAAAAAAAGAAATAATAGTGGCAGTGTAATCCCTGACAACAAAAAGAATCACTCATGCAATATGGAAACTCATTCAAATGAAATTAATTCTTCTTGTATTGATGATTCTGTTTCAGTTAAACTTTCTTCTTCTGGGACTGAAAATCAGATTTCTGAAACGAATAAAGTGAAATATACTGTTTGCAGAGAAAATTCTGAAGATAAAATATCAAATAAAATTGAGCTTAGTTGTAAATTGCCAAATTTGCTAATGAATTATGAAATTTGTACTTCTGCTGAAGAAAATGAAATGAAAAGGAGAGAAGCTTCTTCTTGTCCTCAGGAAGAAACTGGTGAGGATGTTTTGGTTCCTGATACTTGCCAAAATGATGTTAACTCTATTGTACCTTTCAATTTAGATTCATGGATACCCAGCAAAGATGATACTTCTCGAGATACTTCTATTTCTAATGATGGGTCTCTAGTTTCTGATAAATATTTATATGCTTCCATAACTGAAGGCAAGGTGCATCAAAATAATCAGTCTGATTATTCAAATTCACCTATTAATGATTCTTCGCTTGAATACATAAATGACAGTGAAGTATCCCGAGATACATTTGTTTCTAATGATGGGTCACAAATTTCGGATAAATATCCTTATGTTTCCTTAATTGATATCAGAAAAAATAAAAAATTAAGTTTGTGTCTAAAATCTGATGATTCAAATTCAAGTTCTGATTATTCTGTTACGGGAAATATAAATGATAGTGAAATATCTCAAGATACTTGTATTTCTAATGATGGATCACAAATTTCAAATAAAATTCCATATGTTTCTCTGATTGATATCAGGAAGACAAAAAATTTAAGTTCATATCAGAAATCTGACTGTTCAAATTCAAGTTTTGATAATAGTTTTATTGAAAGTATTAATAGCAATGAAATGTCTGAAGATATTTTTATTTCTAAAGAAGAATCGCAAATTTCAAATAAAGATCCAAAAGACATCGAGGAAGTTGATGTGATAACTCATCACCATATTGATTCAGATTATGACCATGATCTGGAAAGTGTAAAAAATGGTGTTTTCAATGAAAATTCCAATAATACTTTATATAATGATTTATGTATAACTGAAAATAAGAAGGATGAATCACAGAATATTCAAATTGGAAGTCATCATGAAGCAAATGGGAACAAAGATTCTGAATTACCTTCTGATGAAACTATTATACAAACTAAAGAATTTCGAAAAAGTCAGTTACCGCTTAATAAACATTCAAAAGCAAGAACTCCATCTGTGCAGCAAGACATGATTAATATAAATCTTAATACAAAGCAAAATTCACCGACAAAAAGAAAGAGAAAAGAAACTAGTTGTAATGTCAAAAAACAACAGAAGAAAAAATATAGCTCTGATGGCAACAAAAATCTTGTTTCCTCAAAAGAAGTAGATTGCCATCAGGATTTAGAAACATCTACAAAAGATGTGAGTGGTGATACATATTTGAATGATTTGTCAACTTTACTTGTTAATCATGATGTCATAGAAACTCAAGAAAATGATGCAATTTCTCCTTCAACAGACATTGATTTACATCATTCTGATAAGCAAGATTTGTCTCAATTCAAGAAGCATAATACATCTCATGAAAAGTCCAATATTTTACCTAATAAATTGAATGAAAAAATGCCATCACACACTTCCCTTGCAAATGTTGAAGAACATCCTTGTATTACTTTATCAAATGAAAATCATCAAAATGATGTTCCCGCTTGTTCTATTGAAACTGTTATTAATGAATTTCTTGAATCTGAATTATCTAAAGTGCATACTGATAACTTGAACTCTGTTAGTTTAACTAATCATGTAACTGGAAAAGCACTTGCAGAAAATGTACACAGTGCTTTTCAAACACAGTCTGATTGTTTTAGTTATAAAAGTAATGGAAATACCCCAAAAAATGATAATGAAAGAAATATGCTTTCTGTTTCATCTTCATTAACTACAGGAAACAGGTCTATAGAAAATGAAGTTGCACAGTCTTTATTAAGTCTCAGTGTAAATGAAAATTCTGAAAGAATTGCTCTTTCTACAAATCCAGGCCATAGAAATAAGAACTCAAATGTAATCAATTCTAATTTAAATTCTGGTAATTCTAGCTTTGTTGTAGACTGTAATATTATTAATGATTTTGATTCTAGAAATTCTTCACGGGCAGGTAGCTCAGTTAGTGGCGATGCAACTACAATTAAAGTTGTATTAAATCTCATCAATGCTAAGCAAGAAAACTGTTCAAATTTAAATTGTCAGAATCCTAACTCTTCTGGAAATGGTTTTTTCCCAGCATGCAATTCTTCTCAAAGTCTGCCTTCTTCAATAGCATCTGTTCAGGTGATGAATAATTCAAGCTCTTCTGTTCCCATATGTACAAACAATGATTACTTTACTGAACCGCCTTTTTTCTTAAGGAGAACTACAAATGAATTGGACACTCCTCCTGATAGTGAAAGCCACTTGAGTATGCAACGGTTACCTAGAGCTAAAAATATGGTTCCTTCATGCTCTGAGGACAAAACAAATTTTATACTTTCTAAGTCAAAAGGTAGATCTTTCACACCTAAAAATTTATCCAGAAAAAGACAATATAATGAATTTCCACATTCTTCAGAAAGTGCAAATGAATGGCAAGTAAATCAGTGCGACTTAAATAGCTCATTTTCTAACATCCCAACTGTACAGACAGAATACTGTGAAAATGTCCTGAGCTCATGGAATGGACATCAAAAAGGAAATATTTATTCTGCAAAAGGTAATCAGAATAAAGAACTTATTTCAAGATTTGGGGATCATTCAGCACCCATTGGTGGAAACAATGTGCTTCAAACTCACAGCCAGGCATCCCTTTATCGAAATTCCCGCCCAAGCATTTATTCCGATGAAAGTGAAGATGAATTGTCTGTTGGTACAATGAGTCTACTATCAGGTGAAGAGACTGATCATTCTCTCCTTAAAGCTGTTGATGCTATTTCACCGAAAACACCTTTACGTAAGAAGAATAAAAATAAAACAAAGAAATTATTTAGAGAAGAAAAATGGGCATTGGATACATTGAATGCTGGTAAGATTATTTAACAATCATTTGTTTCAAAAAGCATTGTTGTAAAATTACTGCGTATAAACATATTAATTTCAGATAATTCTTAAAGATGTAATATTTAGATGTTTTTATTGTTGTGTCTTTAATCATTATTGGCTGATATAAATGATTTAAAATGGATAATGCAATATTACCATACTATTTATTGAATTAACTATACAATATCCACCAATCAATATTTATTGGTTTAAAAGTAAAAAATAAATTTTGTTATGTCATGTGACACTTACTTCACTGTTACTAAAATAACTCTGAAAGAACATTAATATTTAACAGTCAGTTGACATGCAACATTCCTGAAGGTCATTTGCTTTGATGTTATAGCATTAACAGTACAATTAACTGCCTAAGTCAGTATATTGTAATTTTTGATATGTGGTTAAATCTAAAGGACTTTAATATGCAAATAAATGTGTGTTACACTTCCAATTAATCTTAGGAAAGATATCAGCTCATTTGATGGATCAATCTGTATTCCATTAATTTTATAAATTTGAAAAATATTTCCTTTTAAAAGTTGCACAATCTTGAAAAGAAGAAGATACAGAAAGAAAGTTAATGGAAGGAGATAGTTATGTGATATACTTTTACATTTAGTCAAATGATTCTGATTATAATCCTTATTTATTTGTAACTGATTGATGCTTCATCCATTTAATAACTGACAGCAGTATCTATAAAAATGTTTTTTTTTTTTAATATATTGTATGTTATATAGCTGAAAAATGAAGGACACCATAATATCAAGGTGGTATATAATTCTTCTTCTGTTATTAAAATAATGTCTATTTATTAGCAGGGTAATAGTCTCTCTTATTTATTATTATATTCTTATAAGAAAATTCAGGAATATAAATAATTTTTACTTTCTTCTTACATTTTACCAATGACTCTTTAAGTGTTTTATCAAAAGAATATTTCAATTCCCTCAACAATACACTAGAAAGAACTTGACTCTGGTGGACTTTGCAATTCTTTTAGAGTAATAAAAATTATTGATTCATTTTTCATACATAATCAGTAGACTGTAAATTTAAAATGCTAGCCAACTGCTGTTATCTTAACACCATTGCATTCCCTGGGGTCGATACCCCATTGGTTGAACTACATATCTAATGGATGTATACCATTCTAATGAATGTGTTGTACCCACTCTAATGGATTTGTCACTGCAGACCAAAAGACATATTGTCACCTCTGAAACATATACTTTTTCAAAAAAAAAAAATATATATATATATATAAAGACAAATTGTTTTCAATTATGATAAAAACACAGAGCAAAGCATGCAGCATAACTTAAAATTGATAGTAAAATTATTTTTTAAAAAAAAAGATCTATACCTAACTCCAAACTGTTAAACTTAATATATTTTTTACATTTTAATGCAATTAAAAACAAATGGTTTCTTGTGAACCTATACTAAGTTCACAAGAATCTTTATTTTTCATTTTATTTTATCACATTTTTTTTAATTAGTTTGATTAGTAATTTATTCTCAGTCAGCACAAAATGGTGAAATAATTAAGATGATTTTGATTAAATGTTCTTAATTAATTTGAACTTAAAGAAATTATTTTCATCATTTTATAAAGTTATTGATATAGTTAGCAATATGCTTAAAACAATACTAAAGTTAGTGACAGAATTTAACTGTATTACTAAGTTTAGTGCATTTCTTAGGCTTTCTTTTTTGTTCGAATTGCAAATACTTCTGAAATTTCCTTTGTTAATTCTACCCCATTCATATCAACAGAATCGTAATCAGTTAAATTATATTCCAAATTCTTAGTGTTTTTGTAAAATTTCTTTAAAATATATATATTGTATTATGGTTAAAAATAATTACTGTGGTGATTAAATTTTTCAAATTTAGCAGTAGCATTGAAATTGGCAAATTAACATTTAATGATTCACAAATTGTAAAATTTTTTTAAAAAAAAATCTGTCTTATATATGGATTTTCGATCAATTCATCTTATGCTGCATATGAGAAGTTACCTTCCTCCCTCCCTCCTCTTCTTATGCTGTGCAACATTATTGTTGATTCAAAATTAGCCTCAACGCCAGTTTAAATAGCAAGTTCATTTATTTCATTAATAGTGTCATTCACTTGCATCCATTTTCTTTTTGGATTAATACAGATTAGCATTTTATGACAAAATTTGAACACAAATTGTTTAATGCAATTTAATAAATCCTTGGCCTTGTCTTTTATTAATTTATCAATTTCTTCTTGCTTTTCATAAATGCTTAGTAAGGCATCATATACATCTCTCATTTGGAATCTTAAAAACCTCTATGTCTTTAGTCTCTCATCTAGTGCCACTAGTCTCATCTATTGGTTTCAAAGCCAATCCTTGAACATTTTTTTAAAATATTGCTCATCAAAAAATAGATGCCAAGAGTTTATATATATTGTACACTTGTTATAATTGTTGTTAATATTTGTTATATATATTATATTATGTTGAAGAAAGTAGGGCTTCCATGAACACTTTTTCCATATCATTTGCAAATAAATTGATACAATGGCTACAACAAGGAAAATAAAAATGCTTGAAAATCAGATTGCTTAGTTCTACAGTGTATTCTTCCTTTATTGTCCTTTATATTAGATCCTTTGTAAGGTTCCTCTAAAATCCTGCAAATATATAAAGAGGTCATTAAATTTTCCCATTATAATTTCAGTCACCTTTCCTTTGGATCTTTTAACTGATACATTAATTTGGTCTGATTAGGCCAAAAATACTCTATTGATTGACTAATTGAGTATTTAACACATCAATGTTTTTTCCTCATCTGCCGCAAAAAGGCTGTTCTTGAAATCTGATGCTCCGGTCATGATACAGGTTATACATATGTAGAATGAGTGCATCTGTTGTTACAAAAAGACAAATGTACTTCATCATTATACTTTTCGATATTCTGTTGCTTAAAATTTCATGTCTAAAACCACTTTAAATAATTTTTTATGACTATTCCACTTTTTATTGATATTTTTAGTAGATTTTATACTTCACCAACTCTATTTTGTTTTGCTTCATTTTCACTGCCATATGCTCAGTTATGGCAGTGAACTACTACTCAGTTGTGACTTACTACTTCTGTCTTAATATCTTTAATTTCTTTATTGGATGATAAAACTATTTTATTTACAAGTTGAAACTTATTCCACACAAAAGTTTCCAAACCCAATAAAGCATTCTTTCTGTATGCGTGTTTCCATGTGAGAATTAATAAGTGTGAATTGATGAAAAATATGTGCTCTTGATTGAAATTGAAAAATGATAATTAATCGGATAAGAATCAAGCTGCTTTTAATAGAAAAAAATTAGACAAAATTCTATAATAAGCACTAGTAACAGTTTATTAAATGTCATTTAATCTTATCCATTTTTAATTTACTGTGGTTAATTTTTGATCAACTAAGGTGTTACAATGTTGTTGTTTTTATTTAATTTAATATCATTTAGTTTTTTTCTTTACTTATTTATTTCTTAGAATCTTCAGTAGATGAAAAATCAATGATCTTGAAAGAACCAACACCTCAGAAGAAAAAAAGACAGAAAAAGATAGTCAGAAATGCAAAAAAGCCAAAGGCTACTATGAATCATGGTGAGTTAAAAAATGAATCAAATTTTTCTTTTCTGTCCCCCACCCCCTCTTTTTTTTTTTTTTTTTTTTCAAAAAAAATTAGCATATGTTATTCAGTCCTACAAAATTAAAATTCTGTGTTTTTTTTAATATTGCACTGAGTAATTAAAAATTTAAAAGAAACAAATTAATGAATTTGATGTAATTGGTAAAATTAATGAATCTGATCATGTAAATAAAAAAAAAAAATAGGTAAAGAAAAAACCTTTATGGATATAAAAACTGAATAATCAAACTGAAATAATCAAATAACAAACAAACAAAAACTGAACAATGAAAATGAGTATGGAATATATGTTTAATAAAAAAAAAAAAAAAAAAAAAAAAAAAAACCATCAGTATTTTTTTCACAGGGTGCGTAGCTTCATAAAAAGTGCTTAAATTTGAAAACCATTTTTAAGCACCTTAAAAAGTACTTAATTTTCTAGTGAAAACGAAGAAAGCTTTTCGTTTTGTTTTGTTTCCTCACAATATAAAGTATGATAATTCGAATTCATGGTAGTAAAGGCTTGATTACCGGATGTATCAATAAAGGAAACCAACAAAGGGGAAGAATTTGAAGAAATATCCCAGGGGTTCCAGCACATATTAAGATAACGCTTAATAACGTTTTTTTTTTTTTTTTTTTTTTTTTTTTTTTTTTTTTTTTTTAACAATGTGCAATGTTATGTATTAAAGTACTGGAATAGTTATATGGAAGGGGCAATACGAAATGCGTACTATGTCATACTTATTGCAAATCGAAAAACATTTCAATTTTTAGCGTTTTAGATGTTGAAGAATTAATTTAAGTTATACCTGGTAAGTATATATTTAAACTTTTATGTGTTGTTAAAGAATATGCGATATGGTCCGATCACCGGAAAATATGAAAAGAGCAGGATGAATTTGAGGCGCCAAAACGATATATCGAACATTGAAAAAGCTGCTTTCATATATGCAACATATTCAATCATTGTCATTAATATGTCGTTTTGAAGCAATTGCGTGAATGAGCTACTACAGGTATTCAGCTGTATTATATTGAATTGTAATTAAGTGCGGTATGAAATTACGTTAATCTGTCGCGTAAAATCCAGTATGATGAAATTTTAACTTGAAAACTTAAATTTTCAATGATGTTAATATTTTCCACGGTATTTTTTGTATGTCCCCATTCATTTAAACATTTTTATTTGCTGGGATAATCTTCCAAATTTGTTTTGGTTAAGAAAAAAAAATCCCTGGCTGATCTGTTACTTAAATATTTTTTAAAGAAATTTTTTAAAAAAAAATTGTTTTTTTTTTAGGGATTTAGATTTTATCATTTTATAATGATTTTTTTTTTCTTTATATATAAAGTTTTGTCCTGAGCAACGCCCAGCATAGAGCCATTGAAGTTAGGAGTATGAAATTTGGAAAATTATTTTTTGGGTATTAGAGGCACACTAAGAACGGATTTCTCAAACTTTTAATTTGAAGTTAATTAAAAAATAAAATTTTAATGTGTTTTCATCATAACATCAAAAGCATATTATCGCATAAAAATTATTTTAACACCGTTTTAAAGTTTAAAAATAATATTAAATAAATAAAGGTTAAAAATAAATAATGAAAAATTAAAAGTTTGTTTGGTTGAACGTAATTTAAAAAAAAAATAATATTTTCTGAGAAATTAGTTCTGTACATAGTTTATAACAAATTTTTTTATTATAATGAAATTCAAAATGCTATTGTTTCTTCAAATCGTTATATTATTCCGCAGCTGTTAAAATTGTAGTAAAAGGGTGGGATGCTTTCTTTGCTTTTATTTGAACTTAAAAAATTTAAAAGCATGTTCATTGATAAAATTCTTCATTTGTTAAATTTTGAAGCAATGCGATATATTGTCTCGCGTTGGTTTCAAGAAAGACTTTTATAAAAAAAAGGCTTCAATTGGTATTTTTACTTTCTCTATACAAAATTTAGAGAAAATATTGCAATCGACAAAAAAATTCGAACTCGAGATTTTAACGAACCTCCACGTTTTATACCTCTTTGAATTCGAAAACACATTTTCGGAAAATGTCTGTCTGTTACAAAGATAACACAGAAACACTTTGAGCTAGATAGATGAAATTTGGTATGCGGTCTTCACATCAAACTTGTAGATTTGATCAAATATTCAGCAACATCCATTCAGAGGAAATCTGTTTGCCTGTCCGGCTTTTCGAATATAAATTAGCATGGTAATTACAAAACGAAGACAGCTAGATTTGGTACAAGGTTTTAATATCTATAGTATAAACATCTGCCAAAATTTGAGCCAAATCCAGAAGGGGTTCACCGCATGTTGGTCTCCAGAAATATATAAACGTGATAACTCCAAAATGTAGTGGCTTAAATATATCAAATTTCATTTAATCAAATTAATTAATCAAATGATTTTGTGACTACATGTGTACTTTTGAGTCAAATTTTTTTTTTATTCAATTGGGAAGAATGCGTCTAAAATCCAAATTCGCTTTATCGGATACTTTCAACCGCCTGCCAGAGATTAATCCTAAAATACTTGCCAACGATCACACGACAGATAGAATTAGTAAAATTATTTAATTCACGCATAGTGTTAATATTTCATAATTATTGTACACCAATGTCACACAGGGCATTTCCTGTCAATATGCGAGAAAGTTTTGGAAAGACTCTCTGGCTGATTTATTTACGTTTTGCTTCTAACTACAGAGCTGTTTTTACTTCATTAATTTGTTTCCGTTATTGAGGAAAACTAGAATTTGCTAAAGCATTTTCATTTCTTCGTAAAATATATATAACATTTCTTCTGTAATTTTTTTTAGTACGAATTTTTTCTTATAGGTTAAAAAGCAGATTTTCATTAAATTATAGAAACCTTAAGCGTTCAGACTTTTACTATACTTTAGAAATAAGAGGTGATGAGGCAGTTTCTTTGTCGTCTGATCATGTGTGAACGCTGCTAGAATTTTCTATTAAAAATGATTTTAAAAACTTATTTAGAAAATGGCATTGTTCTATCATCAATTTCATAGCAGTTTTGCCAGTTGTATGATGATAATCATAGGAATGCTTTAGTTCTTAGCTTTAAAAGATTGCAAATAAAATTACTTAATAGAATGAGTAATCTCTTTCCATCCCAGCCTTGTTGGATCTTAATTGTTGTTGCTTATATAAAAATCAAAAACAAAATTTGTGGCCATGCTGAACCTTCTACAACACTATCGCCATTTTCAGAAATGTTGTATCTATCTGATATTTCATTCTAATTTTAAGAAATGTTATAAAAGCTGGCAGAATTTTATTGTTAATCTTATAAAAATTGACTTAATTTTTTTGGTATTAATTTTTTTTTTTTTTTTTTTCCAATTTCATTATCATTTCTATGCTTTTGTCAAATCCAAAAAGACATAATTTTACAATAGAAGATTTTTGCAAATACAGAATTAAATATTAAAATTTAAAAAATAACTATTTAAAATTAATTTTTAAGAATTTTTTTCAATAAAAACTATACATTATTATAAAACAGAAAAAAATACTATGCTTAGAAAATACATAGTTTACGTGTGCATACTTTACAAAATAATTAATTTTGGGGGCTAAGGTGCTGAAATGTACTTAATTTTTGCAGCAGCTTCTCACTATGCACCCTGTCCTGCAAATCTTCTAAATAACTGCAGTTTTGATTTATTATGATACTTTATGAATCTGCTTAATGTCTGACAAAACAGCTTGAAGCCGTATAAAGCATCATTTAAAATTAGGATGCTATCTTCCTCCGAACGGCTACCATACGATCTAAACTTCACTCCCAGACAATCACTGCTATATAACTATCATATAAGCATATATATTCAATATAGACAAAAAGTCAATTATGGACAATGAATTTCCAGTTTACATATTTTTATGCATTTTCATGTTTATATAACATCCATAATAGCTGTTATTAGAAAAAGAATTTGTTTAGATTTATTATAAAATGTTACATCGATTAACATAATTAAGAACCTAAGTTGTACAGATTTGAAAGCAAAATATGGTGAATTTGTGATGTCTTAATTTTACAAATATTTGCTAGACAGATATAAAAAAACGAAAAAAAAAATTGGTGTATAAAATTACTTCCCTGTTTTGAAATACTAATTGGTTTGAACTGTTATTTTGATTTATGAAAGAAAATAAGTCTCCTGTTAAATCTAGAATTACTGACATTTGAAAATAAGTTTTGAAATTAAGCACTATGGATAAAATATCCTTTGACATGATAACAGAGCATAAATGCCAAATATTAAGAAGTATAACACTAACTTTACCATTGCTCTAGTGCTTTATATATTGTGTATTTGCAAAATGAATAAAAATTATAAAGGGTAATTGCAGTTCTCATAAACTTCTAACTTGTTTATTTGGCCTGTTTTGGCATTTGAGTTTGATACTCTAGTTCTACAATTTTATCTTGTTCACTCAAGTTATACTGCTTTTGTCATTTCTGGATCAAATAGAAAATAAATTCTTTTTCTTATTTTGAAATTGATTCGTTGTGTACTATTTAAAAAAATGTAAAACACAAAAAAGAGCTTTCAACTTGAAATCTTGCATTTTTTTAAAAATTATTATTCTATAATCAAATTTGTTTTGTAAATAAAGATATCTTTAAAGTAACGAGCATGTGAAATAAAGTTAATCTAATCATTTTTATATAACTGTTTTTAATCTGAAAATTGACCAAATCATTTACAAATTTATTTCTTGAATGCCATTTTTTTTACTGTGAAATATTTATTTTCATCATTTGTTCAAATATCAATATTTTTTTTCTTATAATTGCACATTTTTTTATTTCAGATTATAATTTGAGATCAAGAAAATTATTAATTCCACCTACAAAATTAAAGTCTTATATTACTTAATCAAAGCATGATACTCATTGTATACTATTGTTATATAAAAAGAATTGTTATGTACTTTTTTTCAATTTCCTTTAATAAAATACTATTTTACTAAAAAAAATATTCTTTATGCCATGAAACTATTTTTTTTCTACATTGATATTTATATTTAACAAAAAAATATATAAAAATGATATAAGGAAATTTATTGATGTGATACTATAATTGTGTATTTCATTGCATGAAATTATTTTTGGTATCATGGGAACTATTATTAAAATATTCTAAATATAAAGATTAATGTTCACCTTTTCTCTTTGCATAGCATTGAAATATTTCAGGTTTTTGATGAGATTGTATTTCTCAAAATTGTAAACACAACTTTTCACTTGTTTTTAATGTTAAGAAGAGTGATGCTGAACTTATACCAAAATATCAGTAAACAACCATAAATAAAAAAAACTTAACAGTTTTTTTTTTTTTTTTTTTTATATATATATATATTTGAATTAATCCTGAATTGAAAAATTTATCGTAAAGGATTACAAGAGAGAGTTTCAGGAAAAATGGAGTATTGAATCTAAATAATATAAATATAAAAATTATTCATAATTCTTTATCATGATACTGCTGTTTTGCAAGAATTCTTGATGCTGTGGTGCTCACTGATTAATAATCTGATATACATGCAAGCATGTATTTTCAAGTAATTTCACTAGCAAAGCAAAACATAAAATTAAAAAATAATGAAGATTAATTTGTTTCTTTATACCATCTGGTTGAATTATTTACCTTTTCAGTTAACTGGGGAGGTGTTCCCATTTAACTTGGTTTTTGAAGAAATAAGCAATTTGAGAAGTGTCATAATTATATTTTTCCTAATGACTGAAATTTCAATAGCAATGGCTTTTTGTCTTATCTTTCAGATTTGTGTACAAATTATTATACCAACATAGAGATGAAATGACATAAAAAGAAAAGAATAGTATATAAATTCACAAAATTATGGTAATTTTTCCAGCTATTTAATATACAGGGTGCTCATAAATCCTAACTTTGCTATTAAAAGAAAGCAAAAATAACAGTTGGAAATAAAAATAGTTTGTAGATACGTCAACGTTAGTTGGTAGCAACTGAAAAAACACTTTCCATTTAATGTCTCCTCGCCCCCCAAAAATTGATTATCACCATGCACATATATCTACAGCCTATCACAGCTTCACACCAGACATGCAGAAAAAAGTGTGAGATGAATTAACATACCACTTTAAAAATGTTCATATTTCTATAGGAGCTCACATTAACTATTTTTTACTGTGTTGAATTTAAACTTTCAAGTGTTATTTTTGATGAACAAGATACTTGTACTTTGTTTTGTTTTCTTTTAATAACTCTTGGAAATTGGAGATCCATTTATGAAAATCTTGTATTATCCCTAAAATATTTAAATCATATATTTGCTCTGAAATAAAATTTGAGGAAGATTACAAATTGGCATTTTCACAAAATCAAAAATATAGGATTTTAGATATATAAAATCTAGATACATCTGGGCCACAATTTCTCTTGTATTTAATTTCTATAAGATAAATTATTTTAAAAGATTATAAGAAATGCAACATTTGTACGTTTTAACATGAAAAACACATCGATATATAATTGTAATTAGAAAAATATCAACTAATTTGATTCAATATTTATTTTTTATCTACTTTATAAATGAGTTTCTTTATGAAGTTGACTGCAAATATTAAGAATTTCTCTATTAATTAAAAGTTTTAAAATAAGCTTAATTTCAGAATCTCATAGTCAATTACAAAATGTTCTTCAATGAAGTTATTGCAAATCTGGAAAATTTTACTTGAAAAAAAAATAGGCTAAAGCATTTTGTTTACTTTAAAATTAGCTTAAGACTTTCCAGTAATAATAAATACATTTATGAATTATTGTTTATTAATTTTTCAAATATTTTTATTGAATTTTTGTTATAAAATTCTTAAAATTCACAATGAAATCTAAAAGCTTTCTTAATGTTTTCTGATGAAATACCTAGGTTCTTATAGTAAATCATTTCATCAGTAGGAATATATATGGAACCATTAATTGTCACAACTAGTGGCCTATATCAATCAGTTTTAAGGAACTTGGAAGAGACAGCTTGCTTTAAATATTTTTATAACTCTTTATTCCATTATTGATTTTTTTAAATGTTATAAGTGAAACAAATGCTTAATGATATTATTATTAATCTGTAAAAACCATATTAAACATGAAATGGAAAAATTTTACGTTTCAGAACTTATTCAAAAATTTCAATTTTGTTAGAATTTCTTAAAGCACAATTTAAATTAAAAACAAATTCATTTAAAAAATACTCTTATAACAATACCGAGATATGTATTGAATCCATTAATAACATGAAATAAAAATGCAATTCTGGCATTTAATTTAATATAAATATTGCATTTCATTCAGTTTTTTTAAAATGCATTTGTAAGTATTAAAAAAAGACTTGTTTTTAATAACTTAATTTCCTACAGTATTGCAACTTCACTAATTTGCTACATTTTTACTTTTTAAAGTGGCTAAACTTTTGTGACTGACTATGTATACGATTGATAAAAAATATCCATAGAATAACTTAACAAGAATATCATAGACTTGTAATATAAATAATTAAAAAATTATTATATATTAAACATCTATTATTTGTTCAGTATTGTATTTTACATACTCTGTGCATTTCATAGTAAATTCCAATGTAAAACACATTGTTAATAACTGATAAAACAAGGATAAGAATATTAAAATCAGTAATACAGAAATGAATTTGATTCTTGAAATTAAAATTATGACTACTTTATATGAATAAAAAATGAAAATAGTTCCTAAAACTAGTTATAAGAAAGTGTATATTTCAAATAAAGTTTAATCCATTGGTGAATCATCCAATGATAAATTATGAAAAGGTATTGGAACAATAAAAATTAATTTATTTCTGCAGTTAGTATAAAAAAAAAAAAGTGGTGATCCAGTAGAATTATCAAAACTAAGGATTATGTTTGCTACTTAATGTTTTACTACTTAAAGATATGAACAGATATTTCCTGATATCATAATTCTCTGTTGTTGAAAATTAAGTAAAATAAATATTCATTTTATTTCTTTATTTAGAAAACAGCTTTCTATTTTGCAGTACCAAAAATGATTCTAAATATTTAATCTATGTCTCTTCTTATCAAACTTCTGTTGTCAAATATAAACAGAAATATAATGATTAAGCATCAGTTTAGATTTCTGATATTTGCACAAATGGAGCTAGTTACATTTAAGAAGTGGCCACACACTTATTGACTCATAAGGACAATTTATTTGAGCAATACATCACAGTGCTGGAAATATCCACATATTTAAACTTTCTTTTGACATTTACTTTCACAATTTTAAATACATCTACATAGACAACTTTGTTTCAAAACAAGTTCATAATTACAGCATATCAGATATGGAAATTTCTAGACTGTTTGCTATGAATTTTTTTCACAATGATTGCCATTTGGTATGCATTATATATAACTTTTTTTTATATATATAATCACTTCTGCATAAACAAACAAATGAAAACTAAAAATATATGCTTGACTTTTTTATTCTATGCTATGCATTTGAGTGACATAAGTTGAATTTAACAGAGGATAAAGTTTCCCTCTATAAATTACTGTTTACATTTCTAAGAAACATAACTAGGAGACATGATTTGATGAATTTAGGATCACTAGAAACATTTCTTTTTATATACATAATCTATTAAATTATAATTTTTTTAATGGAAATTGCTTCTGATTGTAGAATCATAGATACTACTTATGTAGAATATTTTTTCTTAAAGCAGAGAATATAATAGGCAGGAAATAACTATATTTACACTATAGAAATTGTTCAGTAACTTTTTACAATCAGCCTCATTGTCTTTATTCCGTCATAAAAAAGGTGAAATGTGAATATATAGATTAGTTTTGTGAATTAATTTATTCATCAAGAGCATCACATATTTCTTAAATCACAAAATAAGATTAATGATATTTTTAGTTTTACTAAGTCAAAATGAAAATAGAAAATGGAAGATTTTATTGTTATAGCATTTTTGTTACCTGTTTTTTACTTTCACTGAGCGAATAAAAGTTAAACAAACCATCTTCACCCCACCCCTGCCATTCAGGGAAATATGCTTCAAAATGATAAACTGCACTTTTTAGCATGTAATTGAAAATTTGTAATCTTAAGATTATTTTATCAATGTTGTTTTTAGGGAAAATGTACAATTGTGCTTTTAGATGTACAATTAATAAACACTGAAGTTGAGTTGGACTTAGAATACAAAATTGTCATTAACATTCAATTGTGATCAACACAATAATGATCTTGAATGCTTCACAGCTTTCAGGATTAGCCTGTGTACATTAAGTACAGCCATATTGGTTGAATATTAAATAACAAATGAAATCATTATCAAAATTAAATTCTCTTTGTTACATGTTTTACAGTAACACAAAATGTAAATATTTTTCTGCTCAAAAACTAAAATATAAACTTCTGCTGCATTACAAAATTCACTTGACTATGAAAATTATAATTCTACATAAAAATTAACATGACTATTAAAATAAAAATGCTAATTACTGCCACTAAGTAATAATGGAATCGATGTTATGTAATCAAAATTTCCATCTTGTTTAAAAACAATATTAATTTTAAATTATGAATCAAACAAATTTATCAATACAAAAAAAAAAATACCACAAAATACAGATTTTTGCTCCATAAAGATTTTCCATTTTGACAGAAATACTCATAATCATTGATAACGACTTTTATTGTTTAGAATGGAAAATAACTTGAGTGATAGCGTTTTTTATGAACATAAAGGAGGTTATTAAAAATTCTTAGAAATACTGACATTAGAATATTTGAGGTAGATAATGGTAGTATAGAACTTCTTTCTCTAATCTGTAAAGATTGCAAACAAAATACTAACATTCTACCATTTTATGTTATTTCTTATATAAACCAGAAGAATGATATTTTAAACAGGGGAAAAGTAACAATACTATAAGTTCTCAAACACTTTAAAAATATTTCAAAGAAAATAGTTGGCACCAAATTAAATCCTCATTTCAAAACATTGCCTTTTTTTGCTTATATATTCCTTTAAATAAAAAGATTAAAAATTAAAGATTGAAATTCTACTTTGTTTTGCACTATGTGCATTAAGCATTATTGTCTAAATTAATTTAAGCTTTCAGTCAACAAGATACTTTTAGTGAAACCTAACCTAGAGGATGTGGGATTTATGATTCATGATTAATTAAAACTATCATATGTATTAACATAAAAAAAACAAGATACTTTTAGTGAAACCTAACCTAGAGGATGTGGGATTTATGATTCATGATTAATTAAAACTATCATATGTATTAACATAAAAAAAATAAATGCTTTGTTTCTAATTCTCTGTTGTTGTTTGAGTATAGTAACATAAAGGCTTTTCATCAATACCATCATTTGGCAAATTCAAAAATCATGAAAATATTAATGATATATTTATATAAAATTTAGAGCGCAAAAAAAATTATAGCTGTGTTTATAAAAGTAAAGTAGGGAAAAAAATCAATTTCAAAATTTGTTAAATCTAGTAAAATGAAATACAGCAGAACCTTGAAATTTTGATTTACAATAAATTAGTAATAAATAACCACCCTGTTTCATAACAATTAGGACAAAAAGCACACAATGTTAGAATCTATACTGAGCATATTAATTCAATATTAAATTGATTCAATGTTAGTGGTCTCTATACTCCTTATACAAACCAAATCATTTATTAACATTATGAATTTTAGTCCTCTCTAACTTTAGAGCTCATCATAAACTTTGCAAAAACTGGAAAATTAAAATTCAATCTAATTTTTCAAAATGGAATAAAAAAATTACATTTTGATTCAAGATAGAATTATATTAATATCCATGAAACAGCAAATTAAAGTCTGATAATCAATTATTATTATGAAAACATTTAAACTATTCAAATTACAATGAATTATAAAATGCAATCAAGTTATTAAAAAGAAAATAAAAAATTTAAGGGTTTACAATGTTCTGAATGCATGTAATTATGGACAGACAGAACACACGCACAATTCTAATCACAATTAGAAAAAATATTGATCAGAATCCAGGTTAGATTTTAGAATGAAATAAAAACTCATAAATACAAGAATTTCTAGAACAAATTTGCTATCAACTTACTAATATTATCTCACACGATTAAAATTTAATATATCTTCTTTTAGATATTTCAAGATTGTAACCATCTTTAACCTTTAGATTATGAGAGGAAATAAGATTATTTAGAATATTTTGATATACAAAAAAAAAAAAAAAAAAAAAGCAAGGCTCTGTTCAAAAATTTGAAAGACAAGAAAAGAGCTTTAGTTATTACATATGATATGTTTGTTTTTTAAATCTTCTTTTATTAGCAATCAGATATGATTAATAGTTAAATTCAGGAATAAATGAACAGGATTAAAGTATCCTGCAAATTAGTTTCATGTCGAGAAATCTATATCTCCTTTTTGAAAAGAAAAGTATAAAAATACATCTTCCTAAAAAAAGGAGGGTGGATTAATAGCTGGTTCTGCTATATTTAATAAAAAGCATTTGTTAAAAATAGCCTTTTTTTTTTTCTTTAAGTATTGAAATGAATTACAAATATTTAATTTTATAAGCCTACAAATGAGATATATCCAATGCAAGAATTTAATTTTTCCCTAGCAAAAAGAAACAAAACTTTTATATCAATAATTTCAAGCAAATACACTCATCTAGTGCAATTTTTAACACAGACAAGTATGTTTTGTTTATTCATAAGCTCTTCATTTATAAGAAAAATCTTCAAATAAATATATGCTATGGATGGATTTATTATGTCAATGCTTTATCAGCCATCAATAAATTAAAGGGAGGAAAAATGTCTCTCCATAATTAATTTTGAGAATGAAATGTCAGCTGCCAAAAAATTAAAGAGAAAAAAAATAATATAGTGCTTGTAAAATCATACATGCTTTATAAAAGAACTGTAAGCTTTGAAATACATGATATAAAACTATTCAAAAATTAATTTTAAAAAAAGGAGTAGATTCTAAATCCTTCAATGTAAAAAGTAAAAACAAATTATACTTTAAAGAATACATATTTACCTATAAAATAAACTAGATTAATTATTATTAAACAAGACTTCTTAAACTATCAGTCCCAATCTATAGAAGGATCATATTGATGGTGGAAGTGGGGATTACAAAAACATTTGGCAGAATTATTTTTTCAATGTAAGCAATAAGGAATAATTTAAATATTTTCTTGGTTTAAAATATTTCATTGAAATATTATAAAAATTTATTGTTTTTTAATCATAAACTAAAAATTTAATATTCTATTCTTTTTCATCTTTCTGTAAATTTGATTTTCTTTTCTGTCATTGATGAAGATCACAAAATATGTTTGTAGGGAAAATAAACTTGATGGAAGGAAAAGCTTTAGAAGCCCTGATTTACATAAATTAAATACATCTTTTCTATTCATGGAAAAATCAAATATCTTTAGAGAATAAAATGAATGCAAGTTAGATTTCACTATAGGAATCTCATTGTGCATCTCTTTTTTTACCCCCGCCCCCTTTTTTTCACCTTGCTTAAAGCAAAATTAAAAATGCATACAATTTTATACTTATGATAATAGAAAATAGCTGCAAAGCAGAAGTAATAAAATAAGATGACAGGAACATAAATAAATTAATGCTACAATACCAAAAATTCTTATAGGCATACCTAATCATTTATTCCAATTTTTAATATAGCAATAAATAATCAAATTTTATTCAGTGATAATTTAAATAAATACATTGTTTATTTGTTTGTTTTTTCATATATTTTTAAAATCATGCAGTCATATAAAGATAAATATTTTTGCTTTTAAAATCTATATTAAACTTTTTACATTTCATACATATATATACAATAGGCTGGATAAAAAGAACAAGCCTCTTACAATACTGCTAATTCTACCTAAAAACTTTCATTTTCTTTTCAGATAATTCAGTCATTACATAAATAAATTTCAAAATAAGGTGATATTCCTATAAAAACACAGTTTAATACTGACTGTGAGCACTATTTAATAAATTCACCAAAAATTTTAAAAATATTTTTAGTTCTATATGTTGGGCAACCATGTTTAAATAACTAGATAAAAATTTTCACATGTTACAAAACATATAAATCTATTTATATGAGGTCAATATAGTCTATAGGAATTGCATTACATTAGAATCCTTACCATCCGACATGCAAGAGAAGAAATAAAAGTACAATTAACAATCAATACTTTTCAGTTTTTCAGCATTATATACATTATATATATACATATCAACATTCATATAAATATTAATAAAAAGTAACACCAAATTTCATATTTTGTAAATAAAAACTAATATAACTAGGGTATGCAAAAAGTATTTTGCTTACAGCTTCGTAAAAAATAAATTATGCAATTGAAACCGGGATATGGATTTTCTGATTACCAAATAACCAGATTCATATATATTTATTAATATGTAACTTGTACGTATCTTTTTTGAAAATGCATTGATTATAAATTATTCTTATAACAGCAAATCATCATATAAACAATATCAATTAAATAACTACATTAATAGTAATAAATAAATTTATAATGCTGTCACATATAGATTAAATAAATGCCAATCAACAACATAATAATTAAAATAAATATTTCATTAAAATTCAAATAATATAAATATACCAACACTAATTTGAAATACCAATTGCTATTTCCAACTATATATTTAAAAACAATTTCCATCAAATCATGCAATAGCAATTTGAGGTTAACATTCGTTTAAGATTTGGATGGGAAAGCATCAAAATAATCAACAAAGGCTTCATTCAAGTTGCCGGATTGTAAAGTTTCTATTGTAGTCCTTGCATCATCACTTCTTAGCAAATGAAAATGAGAAGACTCCTACTAGATTACAGTTAAATATAGCAATTACATTTCAAAAAGTTATTCCTGATCTTAAATAGAACACATTCACATGATTATGATAATAGTAGTAGAATATGTTGCTAGATATAGATGGGAATCCTGTACCCTTCACACTTTCAATTTTCGAATGCCACTTTGAGCTCTAGTGTTATGAGCAAAACCCTTTCGAGGAGTATTTGTCCGACAAGAGGAAAAATTTCTCTGGTGCACGCGAGGCCTTTTAACAGCAGGGAATGAAGAATTTCTACGCGTTATAGTACTTTTTCGAAAATTTTTCACTGTGGAAGGAACTGTCTTCCTTTTAGGAGAAATTTCACTCTGTTTTGAGCTGTCAGAGTTCTCAAAACATTCTGTAGTTCTTTCATTCAATTTAAAAATATTGTCCACTTCACATAAATGAACCCTACCATTTTCTTTGCTAATTGGGTAATTAGCACTCTTCGGAAGTGAGGTATCATCTTTCTCTGGTTTTGAAACACATGAATCGGTTTTAACTGGTGAAACATTAGGAACAAGTTTCTCTTGTCCACTTTCATTCAGCATAGGAGTCTCACTTGCACCCTCAATTAATATAGGTTTCTCTGTTGTTGCAATTGGCTTATTTATTGACTCTTCCCTATTTTCATTTTCACTTTCTTTAGCAGTCATTGTACTACTACTCCCTCCCCAGTTAGGTGGGTCATGGATTTTCTTCTTTGACCTCATCAGTGAAATAGGAACAGTTGGGGAACTTACATTTTCAGGAGATTTTATAATTTCATCCCTAAGAACTGGCTTGACTGGTGATGACTGTTTGACTACTCGTTGTGGAGACAAAATGACTGGTTTAGGAAGATTTTTTGGAACAGATTCTTCATGATCAGAAGACAATTTTCTTTCTTTATTGACCATTTCAACGGCAGAATCAGATGAACGCTTACGCTCTCTGTTTAACTGAGATTCATTGCCTTCAATAGGTTTTCTTTTTTCTTTAATAATAGGAGTAGTAGGTGTATCTAAATTTGAATTTTTTGCTTCAACACCTATAAAAAGAAATGCGTAAATATTAATTTTAAACAAAATAAATAATTTGTGCATATATTTACTTATTTTTACTTCATATAAAATGATTAAAATGCATTAAATAAAAAAATATGTATTTTCAATATGCATATAAAAATATGCTTTTTTTAAAAGATTCTTTTTTTTTAAGGGATTAAAGAAAAGAATTAGAAATTAGCTAAAACAATTCTTCAATGTTATACAGAAAAAAACTTTGCTATATAAATAATAAAAACAATATAAATAGATCATATTTTTAATGAACAAAAAAAAAAGATAAATGAACTTTCTGACTGAATTAATGAAATAAAAGAGAAATTTCTCCATACAATATAATAATTAAAAATGTACAACTAAATGCAAGTGTAATCTGATATTATTTGCATCTATAAACATAATTTTTTTTAAAGTGCAGAAAATTAAAATTATATCACAAGAGAAATCGCTTTCCTAGATGCTAATGGATAGTATACATTAATCAGAATACAATCTTAACATTTAGGGTCATATAGCTAGTGACAAGTTCCAAGGCTTTGGAACTGGAGGAATCCATACTTGAAACTCTATTTTAATAAACACCCATCATGTACATAAGCCTGTTAAATATAATACCATGGCTTAAACATCTTCCTGATGGTGCTGTCAGTAAATCAAAAAAGGGGACCCCCACCCCACCTCACCTCATCATATCACATCAAATCTATACAGAGTTCAGAATTATGAAACAAGCAAACAGTAAAACAATCATTCCCCCTCCTAATCTTAATACCTAGACCATATAAGAACAATTCTAATAAAATCAAAGAAGTTTAATCATCTTCTAAAAAATCCACAATAAGTTTGATTTTATTTTATAATGTAATAGCTATATTTGGCTATGCTACATAAATATGTTATTTATGAAAGACAATCATAATGATTACTAATTGAATAAGAATATGAATGATATTAAAAAGCTAATTTCAAAATCGGATAAGAAATTTAGGAAAGATAAAATAAGATGTTTATATACATTAATTTCTAAATTTGGAACTTTTAATACAAAACTCATTGCTAAAATTCTAAACAATGTATATTTTTTTGAAGTGGATAATTTTTTTATATTACATTTTAATTTTAGTATCACATAAATAAGAATCAAAAATATATTGAATTGAAAATGAATGCATCTTAAATGGAATATTTAAGATTAATAATTAAATAAAATATTTAAAAAGCAGATTTTTTTTTGCTTTGATTTGATATATTATCTCAGAGTTTTAATGAGAAAACTAATTTTTTTGTTAATTCTAAATTTTTATTAGAGTAGAAATAAAACTAGGAGAATGAAGCAATCATTTTACTTTCCACCCAAAATTATAATCAATATTAATAATAAAAATATAGAGACAATATAAAATAGAATATAATAAAAATATATGTAGTTAGTATGATTGGAGAATCAGGAACTAATTTTAAAAAGATATAAATATATATATATTAAGGCTCACATGAAATATTAAAAAATGAATGCCACTTTAATATTCATTTAAATTTTTGTGCAAAATTATACAACCAAAATAATATACTATACAAAAAGATAGATGTACCATAACTTCGAAATCTTTGTCCTATAGCAATAAAATACATACTATCTTCCTTTAAAATTGGATGAAATTAATATTAATTATTGAGATTTATTAGCAAAGATTGAAAAAAAAATTCCAAATGTTCTTTCCAAGAAGAATTATTATTTCCAAATCTCAACTTAGTTTTACAATCAAATCATCCAACGATCAAAAATTATTCTTCCATATGATGAGAGCAATTGTATCATTACACAAATAGATTTTGTGACAATTGATGCTTTTTTAAGGAAATGAAAACAAATATCCTCATAGAATAAAATTAAAACTCTACCTTCTTCAGGCTGATCATCTCTTGGTCTCAATCTTTTCATCACTCTTTGACGAAGAAGGACTTCACTTTTAGGTGGCCCAGGAGGATCTAACATAACAGTAACGACACTGGTATTATCTGCCCTCATTCCTAATTCAAGCCAATGTTTTAATGCAGCATCTACTAACAGCTTGGAAGGATTATTGGGTTGCTTGCCCTGAAAATACAGATATTTTAATATTCTTCATATTTTCTAATACTTACAGGATAGACAGAATTGAGATCTATGCAAATCTTAATGCAATAGTTGTATTTCATTGAAACATGGTATATATACATACCACACATATTTTAAGACTGATGAAGATAGGAAATCTATAATTTAGACACAAAAATTCAACAGAGATTTTATATTAATTAGTACCTGTTTGGAGAAAAATGTCAATATTTACTGGTTAAAATGTTTTTAATAAATAGCCTTTAAAAGATTATGAAATGAACATATGTCAAAGAATGGTTTAAAAATAATGATTGTTAAAATTTAAAAAAAAACTTAAGTTTGTGTGTATGCTACCTGGAAGAAATAAGCCTTTTAAATTAGACTCAAGGAAACTGCTGTTGCTATGGTTCAAAGAGATTCTACTTTTTAAACATTTGTACTTAAGTGGAATGTGCTTACATAAATAAGTGTGTACATGGAAAGGAGTATGCTTTGTCTATAGTATGAAACATTTTCTTCTCATTTTAACTTTTTCAACACGAAAAATCAACAAATGTCCACTCAACAAAGCTATGGACTCTGCATGGATAACACAGCAAAATTCCTCTCCTAATGTTAAGTGTGATTGATTGAATACCCATGGGATGTGCTGGATTTGGGTGACAGGGAGTTTTCTAAGAATGCTCAAAGAATGTTCCAGCATGCATTTGCTTAATAACTATCCATTAAATGGAAATCTCATTTATATAATAACCCACTTAAGAACATGAGCTGTCATTGCAGTTTTTGAAGGAATTAAAAGATTTTTCTTATCTTTGAAAAAGAATCTTGGGTGTTCCAGTATTCTGAAGTATCTAAATTAAAATCATTTTAGAAATGAGAAATTAAATGGGAAGAATCCAATGATGCAAAGTTGTAACCATTAGATCCTCATTAATAAATTTGTAGTGTTTGTATGTCTTCAGTAGCAATTTGCTGTTAACACTACATGGCCCTGAAAAATTTTACACTCAGAAGCAGAGTATTTTACCCTAAAAGGAGCAGTGAATACTCGGAAATGGCCCTTAAGGATTTTAAAAAACTCGATGCTGTACTTGAATGACCAATTTTGTTTACATAACTAAACAGTATTAATTTATTGCTCCCATCATTCTTAGCTTTCTCCATAAGAATTGAGTAGACTACTCTTTAAGACCCGAAACTGCCCCACCATCTTTAATAATAAATACTAACTTATTCAATAAAAATCTAAAAACAATAATGTTCCTATCTAAAAACAATAATGTTTAGAGTATTATTTTCATGCAAAATGTTGCAACACCCCATACACGCTAATAAGTAAAGATAATGTTTTTGTGCAGTCTTTTCAAGATATTTGTGGGGATTTACTGATAATTGCACTACCAGAAGAAGCTGCAGATTCTGCATAACACACTATAAAACATATCTATTGAGGAACTGCAAGCAAGCATAGCACATCATACAACTGTAATTCCTCAATGATTTCTTCACATGCAGCAATTGAATGTGCTACAGTGTGCTTTGAACAAGTGATTGACATAAAAGAAATATATATATGAATAATATAAAAATATATATTTATTTTTTTTAATCTGCATTTTTACCTATGATCAAATGTAACTTTCCTTTATTTATTTATTTATTCTTTTTAATTGCAGATTCTTTTTCCCAATACCCTTTAAATAGTTTTTAATGCTTGAATGTAATAACCAGAATGGTACATAAATGTAAGACTACTTATTACTAACAAACCTATATGTTAATTAGTCTGTTAACAGTTAATTAAGATTAAATATTAAATCTAATCAACTTCAAACTGAAAACATTAATTGAATTAATACTAATATTTTAATAAATATTTATATCCTCTGATTTGTTAATAAATTGGTCTAGTTTTTTTGTTTTTTTTTGGGCCAAAGAATACGACACAGTCAAACAGATCTAATACTTTGGCCAAAGAATACAACACAGTCAAACAGATCTAATACAAACAAATTGGTATTCCTATATTATATATATATAATTTTTAAATTCTAATACAAATAATATGAAACTTAGTAGAACAATTATAACCACTGAAAAGCATCAAATGTACTGATATGATGAAATATATTAGTTCTATTTTTATTTATTCCTCTCTAGTTTACTATTTAAAATTAATCTATGATTAGAATGCTGCCAATAAAGTTCATGAAAGATACACACATATATTTAAATAAAATCAAAATAAATTCACAAAACATATGAAACAAATTATGCAATTTTACAAACAAACTGTTCCATTAATCATTTTAATATATAACACAATACATAAATTTCTTTGTAATATTAATTTTTAAAATATACACAATAACTTCATAAACTGTGAGGTCATTAAAGCTAAATTCCTGCGTGAAAAAAGTATGAAAATATGCTTTATTTCCATTTCACCTAAATGAACTTTTTATATTTCTTACTTCTGCTGCATAATTTTGTGATAACACTTATACCACATAAAAAACATAATTTAGCTTCAATATATTGATTTTACAAAATTTAACATTAAAGAAAATACGGAAAAAATTATAAGGACATGTTGTAAAATACTTAAAAAATGTTTCAATAATCAAGAAAACTACCTTTTTTTTCAATCATTTGAATAAGCCGAGAGGTCATAGATCCTGAAAGATCTTTTAAAATGTCCACAGATATTTTTTCCCAAGCGTCTTTGATAGCGACGACAAGATCTTGTGTACATTGATACCGTGTGCTGTTTTTATAAACTTCTCGGGCTAGAAGTCCCCATAAGTTTTCGATTGGATTAAGATCAGGACTTCTCGCCGACCAATCAAGTAAATTTACAGAATTAGCTTCTAACCAGAGTTTTGCACTCGTAGAACCGTGTATCGAAGCATTATCCTGCTGAAAAATATAGTCCCCTGAAGTAATTAGTGGCGCTTCAAGTAACAAACTTTCTCCTAACATATCAACATACCTGTCCGAATTCATTTTACGGTTGACAAATACAATTGGAATGGTTCCATTTGCCGCAAAAGCACCCCATACCATAACTGAGCCACCACCATATTGACGCCTGGAAAACACTTCCTTGGTCTTTCGCAGATCATACCAAAAATAACGAAAACCATCAGTCCATCAAGATTGGACTTTTTTTCGTCCAAAAAAATTACATCAGCCCACTTTTGACCAAGAGAAATGTATTTTTTGGCAAAGTAAACTCTTCTTTTCTTATGATGATTTGTAAGAGGGGGGCGTGACACTAATTTCCCATAAGAAACTTGAGGATGTTTACTCAAAACATTTTGAACTTGCTGAGCATGGTAATCTCAAATTTTGTCTAACTTTATTTGCAGTTTCTCTTTTCTTGCAAGCTCTCCTTACAATCATTCTTTTTTGTCGACGAGTGAGAATTTCTGGTCCCTCAGTTTGCTTTTTCATACCATACATCCCAGGATTTTTTAGAAAATTACAAACCATCGTTTTAGAACTCTTGATTCTTTTTGAAATTTCCCATCCACTTAATCCACATTCTCGAAAAGCAACAATTTTTCATTTTTCAAAGTCAGAAAGTCGAGTTCCTTTGGGCATCGTTTAAAAATTCACACTGAAAGTCGCCAAGTGGGAAATTCTTTTCACAAATGAATCTTTTAACTCAGAATTGTCATTTTATGCTTTCAAATATGCAAATTTTTAAATAATTACTGGAGAAAAAGCAATGTCCTTATACTTTTTTCCGTTTTCATTTAGGTTTAAAAATCAACATTTAAATTTTAGCAGATTTAAAATTGAAAATTTTAATTACTTTACGCATAAAATATTTTAGTTTTACTTCTATTTTTGCTGCAAAAATTTGCATACGATTTTGTAAACAAGGCTTCTAGATTTGGCGATTTTTTGCGTGTCCTTATAATTTTTGGGGGCACTGTTTATTAAGAAAAATCATTCAATTCAGCTACATCACACAAAATATTTTATAAAAAAATTCTACGAAAATTACATTAAACCACATTTTTTTCTGTAATTACTGATTATCATATTATTTTCTCTCATATATGTATACTTCAGGATTATTAATCCTGGTAATCTTTTGTCAATGCATAGAGTAAAAGAATTATTTTGCGAGAGAAAAAAATATGTGCACTTCAATGTAATATTTATGCAATGAAAACAATACAGTATTTTTAATAATTTAAAATTTTGATATAATTCATTGGTAACGCAGAAAAACAGGAGATAATTTTTTAAAAATATATTACTTACTGTTCCATTGGCTTTACCGCCTTCAAGAATTAGTTTTTCATTTTCTTCTTCAGCAGCCTGCACAATTTTTACAGCACACTGAGTTGATAGCATATTCCATAAACCATCAGAAGCAAATATAACACATCGATGCATGTTAGGATTAATACTAATCACTTTCACATCAGGTTCTGGACTAACAATAAATTCATCTTTCACATAATTATAGCTCCACAAATCACCTGTTAATAACAAAGCATGCCATTAACTATTTTATAAAGTTATGTGCATAAATATAATTGAACTATTGTCATTGTAAACCAAAGTTTATTATCAAGATTATTCTACTAGATATGGCTATTAAAAGCAGAGAAGTGCATAAATATATAAACTTTATAATTTTTTTGTTGCACCCTTTTTTTTTATTATTATTATTCAAACAAAACAAAATATAATTCTTTGGGTTATTTACCACATTTTCCCAATTTCAATACATACTTCTATAAATTTATAAACTAGCTATTGGCTAAAGTAGACATCCTGTATAATTTCTTACATCAGAAAAAATATTTTTAAGTCAAAACTGTTACTTTAATGTTTAAATGACAGATATTTACAGTACTCCAATTTTTTAATCAAGAAAATGATAATATATAGGCAATTACAACAACAAAATTTTTATTTACTATCTTAAGCTGAAGCACACACTTATCAATATGAAACAAAAAGCTTTAAATCACTTTTTTAAAAATAATAATAATAATTTTTTCTAAAAAAAAAAAAAAAAAAAAAAAACATTTTAAAGATTTTTTTCGATTTAAACATCATATGGGATTTATTAAACAGGATATAAATGGAGATCCAGGATGAATATCATGTTCATAGATGAATATCTATTTCAATTTTAAAGGCACTAATGAAATTTTTAGTAATGATCACTATATTTGTCTTCTAACAAAATTATAATTGTTCCTAGTGATTTGATAAATAGAAATCTTTTTAAATACTAATGGCTATTTTCTTAGTCCTAAAAATTAGGAAATAAATGTAAATATTCAACCCTAATTATAGATAGATAAAATAAATAATTTAATAATAAATTTTCATCAAATTTTAAAGATAAGTTTTAAGACAGAACAATTAAGTTTGGCACCCATAGTTTAAAAATAAGTGGAATAAGGCATGAAAACATCAAAATCAAATAAATATCATATATTTTGCCTCATATATTAAACTGAATATATTTTGCCAAATCTATATTCCAACATTTTCTTTTCCTCCAAAAAAGAACCTGCCTTCATTCCAAATGCTCCCTTTTTCTATAACTATAATCAAAAATTAATCTTCAAAACAGAGAGAGAATAATTAAAACTCACCTAATGATCTTGCTACAGCCAAAAAAGGAATTTGATCAAATGGGGTACTTCTACGAATGGGGCCTTTATGACCAGGCCGAGGACGATTCCATACAACTCTTTCCACTCCAGCTTTATTCATCACAAGTCCACCAACACTATTAATTCGTTTCTTTTCCTCAGGTGTCTCGGGTTTATGGTCTTTAGTAAGAGCAAATGCACGCCATTCACTTGATCCTAAATATTACATAATATTAAATAAAAAGTAGGAAACTGTATGCACAATACAAACTGATTACAAAGAATATATATATAATCAAAACTACAAACAAAATATAAAACTTAAAAAATATAGAACAGCTTTTGGTCAGTATTAATTATATAAATACATTATATAGCTCTATATAAGTAAAATACAGGCTTGTGAATATGAAACATGTAAATAGTGAACTCAAAAGAAAAAAGTGATAGAAATGCCACTATACTGAGGAAATAATATTGTTGTTTGCATCAATATATGACATTTTCATAAATAATTTCTTCTTCAAAAGAAACCAAAGAATGTTTTAAAAATTTTCACATCATTAGAAAAATGTGCTGTATTCAATAACATAACATTTAAAATTTGCTTAAGTCTAAAAAAAAAAGATTAATTTTTAGAACTAAAATAATTTTATATTTTGACAACAAATATAATTAAGAAATCAAAAGTATAAATATCTGAAGGGGGAAAGAGAGCAATATATGTTTATTTATAAATAAATATAGTTAAAGAAAAAATATAACAAATTTCACAATAATGTACAAAGCAAATTTCATAATATAATACTTAATTCCTTGCTTAATTATTCCAAGTTAACTCAATTTTTCAAATCTTGCCAAAAATCATTATATTGAATAAACTCAAAGTAAAACATTTTTTTTTATTTATTTATTTATTTTGTATAAAGTTGCAATTGCTTTTTGGCTATAATAGAGCCCTTCATGATATTTTGTTATGAGAGTTTTAAAAAGTTATGGCAAGCATCCTTCGATTCAGTATCCTGGTATCTATCCAACCACATATGAGGCGATTTTTATCTGTGTCAAGCCTGTTTAGATTAGTACTATCTTAGTGCCTTTTTTTTTTTTTTTTTAAATCTAAACTAGTCTTTTTTTTTTTTTTTTTTTGAAAGATTTCAATTTTTTCTTCTAATTTCTAATTTTTTTTTATCTCTTTCTAATTTTCTGCCACTAAAAATTTTATATCATATTTCATTCTTTTTAGTCATTTATGTTCACATTTATGCAGAAAAATAGCCAGTTTAAAATTCTTAAAATTCAAAATTATTATGAAAATACTTTTTGTGTTTATTTTTAACAAAAACACTAATATGTTAATTAAGAATAATTATTTATTATATATTTTTGCACCATAAAAATATTAAAAAATACAAAAATTTATAATCTTTTTTTTTTTTTTTTTTTTTGCACTAATCAAAAGAACATGGTAAAAAAAATTAGTATTAAAGAGCTAGTTAAAAGAGTTAAATATATAATATCCTTACCAGGTATCTGAAATCCCAAAACAATTTTTGAATCGCCAACATGACCAATATATAATTTCCGTCTACGAATAAATGCTATGCTAGAAGTTGTACCTGATGTACTAGGTAATCCACTCACAGTTTTGGGCCATTTACCTAAAAAAAAAAAACAATTTTCAAAATTTTGTAAAATGATTCATTACATAAATAATTTCATCTAAATTATATGCATTTTAATGATACAATTTCAAAAATATGAGGTAATCACTTTTAAATAATTATAATAAATCGTATATATTATTGTATTATTCTGTATATATTAAATCAAATTGCCGGTGTCCTGGCATAGGGGTAGCGCATCTTCCCCATGATCTAGGAGTCCCGCGTTCGAGTCACAGTTCGGCATGGTTCTTCCTCTTCTGTGTTCTATCTGTGAGGTGTGTGAATGTGCCGCCCTGCAAAAAGGGGCTGTGCAAACAAATGTGATGCATGAAGTAGTTAAGTCATTCTCTTGGCCCTAGTTGGTGCTACTGAAAAAACAAGAGACCCTCACTCAGCTTAAATTGATGACACATAACTGTCACCAGGCTAGTAAAGTGTCATAAGTCACAACAGCAACAATGAAATCAATTTTGTTTTAAATAGCTCATAAATATTGAATTAATAATATAGATATTTTTATTAATATCAAAGAAACTTCTCTTTAATTTACTTTTTCAAGAATTATCATGTTTCATATTTATTTCATTTCATAGAGAGTTGTTCAAATACAGTTGTAGTACAATTGTTCAAAATTTTTAAAAAATTACTAGAAAATTACCTTTCTTAGTTTTAGCTAGCAGTGACAGTTAACTAAATATTTTAATCTAAGTTTTCATTGGTGCAAAGGCTACACATTTAAAAATCTTTTTTTCATGCAAGCATAATGCAATTAGATTGCAATGCTCATCAGGAGAACTCTTTCCATCAAATTTCTTTATTTACAACTGTTACTATAGTGACTAGTTATCGTAGGAATTCGAGTGGGCAAAAGTTCTTTCAAGTTTTGTATATTAGCATACTTAGCACCGAACTAACTATATACAGTATTAATATATTTAATTTTTGAAAATTATTTCAAAAATTAATTCATTAAACTCAAAATTATTTAAATACTTGAAAAACTTAGGTATTCCTCCATATGTATACAAACAACAATACAAATCAAATGGAGAAAATTATTTGTACTTTCTGAACAACAACTGCACAAGAAAGAAAAAAAAAACTATTAAAAAATTCTTAAGTAGAATCATTTCATACAAAAAAAAATTAATAATTTTCATTAGTCATATAAGTAATTAAAACAAAACATCAGGTAATTTTATCTATTATAGTTTAACAAAAAAAAAAGCATTGGCCTAATTGTAATTATTTCATAATTTTTATAAAAGCTTATATTCTAATATAAAGTAAAATGTTCATTATTAAATAAGCATGAAACCTTTTCAAAATTTATTTATTTTCTCTGAAGTATATACTTTTCCAAATAAAGTTAACAATCATACTATCAATTCTTAGATTTTTTTATATCTAAATTTGATTTGTAAATTAATTTCTATATATATACAAGCTTTCTAAAACATAATTAACTTTGCACAGTTTATATATAAAAATATTCATATTTCTAAAATAATTCAAATGTACATTCCGACTCATGCCAGTGGTCCCGAAAGTAAAGAAAAACTCAAATAGCCTTTATAAAAATAATTTGAATATTACATAATTCTACCAAAACAAAAAACCCACAAAAATTTATTCCATATATTATTCTAAGTTACCATATAATCATTTTCTCAGATTTGAAAAAGAAAGTCAATTATTTCTAAGAAAACATTTTCTCACAAGCAGTCATTTTAAACAGCACTGTAAAAAATAAGCTTTTCCTTTTAATGAATTCGGACAGTCATTAGTAATGTAGCAGTAAAAGATGTATGTTCTCTTGAATTCATTTGACCATTTTGGAATTGAAAATCCTTTACTACCAATGTCACCCATTTTCACTTTACAAAATATATATATGCAAAGTGTCTTAGCTCTAGAGTAAATAATCTAGACTGTAGAGCACCAACATAATATACATTCATTTTTATTATAAACAAAGATACAAGAAAGTAAAAATGTTATATTCAAACTGCTTTCCTGATATGTCAATAAAATCTTAATTTTGATACTCGCATCATAAACAGTCAGATGAGCATTAGAAGTTGTTATTAAAAATTGAGAAACAAGAAGAAAAAAATTTCTTAGCTGATATGTAAGCCAGGTACAAAGAGTGAATACCTTACAGTGTCAGAAATGTGTTACGAACCCACACTCTCTTTCAAGAACCAGAACTTCAGACTGATGCATGTAAGGGGGTTTACTCTCAGCAGCAAGCCCACATATAATGAACCATCATGTAAACAATTCACTCTTTGCAAATGGCCTGCATATCATGTTACAAATTGCTACGAGAAAACTCCAAGAAATAACCTTTCACAATCTTCAATATACATCACTTGAAAAAAATTCCAAATAAGAAATTTTGAGAATCACACCAATTAGCAAGTTAATGCACATTTTTCAGAAAACATGTGTTTATCTTAAAAGTTTAAAATAAGTAATGTAATAGTAAAAAAGATCTTGCTTAGCTTTATTCCCTGTATTTTAATGGAATTATTCTTAAATTCATATTATACTTAAACAGTTACAGATAAGATATATTTATTACAATCATTACAAAATAATGCTTGATCAAGCAATTTTCAATTAGTAAAATATAAGAAATAGCATAATAAGAAAAGGCACTCAGGACCTAGATATCACTATCAGGAGATGTATAATTGAAAAATCCATTAATTGCATTCAGTAGAAAAGTATTTTCTTTTAAGATTTTATTCCTCAAACTTATAAAATGAACATGACTCCCATTAAGTAAAGAAAAATACAGTATGTTGCCCAATCTAGGAGCGAATTCAAACTAAGTTTCCTAAAACCAAACAACAAGAGATCTATTGACCAAAATTCGATCTATGTAAAACTAAGGTCTGTTTCAAAAACACTGGGTAGATAGGGAGATTTCAACACTTTCAAGTCCTTTTAGAAAAAGGATGTTAATATACTGACTAATTTCTTATTATACACATGAAGAGATAACATGTTATAGAATCCAAATTCATAACATTTGGATTTTCACTTCCTCTGAAATTTGTGACTAATTGGTAGAAGGTATTGTTTCTATTTTTAAAGAATACAGAACTAAATACTTTTATTTTTTTAGTAAAATGTATAGGATGTCAGTTCCAGGTAAAATATCTAGAAAGTCAGGTTAAAAGTTAACACAAAAAATTTCTAAGGATAAAAAATTCACGCATAACATTTTTTTTGTTAGGAATTGTACAAATGGAACTATTATTTGTAAAAATGGGATTTTGTGAAATGAATCAAGTATGATGCATTCACTTTAAATATTTTAAATATGAGCATTAAACATATATTGGTTTTAAAATACATACAAATATTTTCGCATAAATAATTAGCTTCTAAATTTTGTGGTACTGCAACTTCTCTTTTTTTTTTTTTTTTTTTTGTCTTATAAGCAATACATATATTAAGTAGAATCAACAATGGAAAAAAGTTATGTGATTACAAATTTGATGAAGCAATAAAAATGGTTTAAATTTCAGAACAACAAAATAACCTATTGTTAAAATTTTAGCAAAAAAAAAAAAAAAAAATACCTTTAAAAATTGTAATTTTTAAAAAAATTAATGACAATTATATCGGTAATGAAAAAATAATTTCTTTAAATCTTGAAAAAGTGTAAATTTTATTTTTGTACAATCATATTTTTGGAAATTTCACGGAAAAACACCAAAATTCAGTTTAATTTTTAATATATATATTTTTTTAAATATCCTCTGATCCGCACATTTTTTTAAATTTGCTTAATTTTAGTATAAATGCAAAAATCAACTTAACAATTTAATTAATTTCTTAATAAATTATTCAGTTTTATGAGTAACTCAGATATGCATTATATTATTAGCTAATAATTGCTAATTATTGCAATTTAAATTTAATTTATGCTTGATCAAAATAATAGATTTTTTTTTATTAATTCTTGCATTTCTTTTTTCAATATTTAAATTTTTTTTAAAAAAAGTTGAGATACACTTTTTAATGGAGCAACTTTTAACATACGTATAAAATTAAATAAATGTATAAATATAAATAAAAAATACGAATTAAAATTAATTGCTAAACATTTTTTCTAATAAATCAAGAGTTAATGAAAGTTTAAAAAAAAAAAAACTTTTCATTTAGAATTTAAAATGCCTAAAAATATAATAAATGTAAGCTTTTTTGATTAAATATGTCTCATACGTATAATCAAGTAACCAAATCCACAAATAATGTAAAAGGAAATTTTTAAGTATAAGAAATACTTTTCCGTAATTACAGAAAAGGCGCAGGGCCTTCCTCTATCTCGCACATAAATCTTTAGAGGATTTACCAGTTCCCTAATAAAGGGTAAACAGTCTGGCATTGACAGACAGTGACGTAATGTCTGAATGCTACTGCGCATGATAACAACAGCTGAAAACAAACATGGCGATCATATGTATTGAATTGAAGATATGATATAAACAATTAAAAATGATCACAATGAAATTATTCATCATGAATTTCAATATCTTTATATCACTGAAAGAAAATACAACAATCAAAGCAATCACTTTACAAAAAAGGCACTATTTTAGGCAGCAACTAACGAAAATCGTGCAGTGATTTTCACAATTTGGAAAAACAAACACGAAACTAAACACTCACCAACTTCTCTCCACATAGCATGATGCGTAGCTAGAAAACCATATCTGATTGCTTTGAGCACTTGATTGTCATCATCACTCCAAAAAGACTTTTGACAAACAATATTATTCATTAAATGTTCCTTAGCAAATAGGGCGGCCTCTCTACCGCCGTGACCATCAAAAATACCAAAATAAGCATACTCTAAATCTTTCTGATCTTCACTTTGCTGATATGCAACAACAAAAGCATCTTCCATATACTTTCGCCCACCTTGATTACAATGACCAGTAACACGCAAATTAAGACCAATACTAGGTGTCATCGCAGACACGAAAATATTACTGGACATACACTACTTGATTTCAAGCGTCACACAGCTAGCTGGAGACGTCAGCACCTGACATTCAAATGTGATTGGCTAGAACTAACGTGACGTCAGAGAATCGCAGATATTGCGGGAAACGGGTTTGAAAATTTCAGGAAACAGAATTAAAAGGAAAACCGAAATTCACTGGAAAAATCGAGTAAAAGAATAATCTAAAATGTGACCCATTTCGTTCTTTTATAATATTTACCTTACTAAAATGATTATTTTAATTCGAAAATACAAATTTTAATATTGTTAATTAGGTTTTTTTTTAGGTATCAGAGAATCGCACATATTCATTATGAAATCAGAAATTATTATTTAAAGTATTGTCATATTTTCTTTTAAAAATGAAATATGAATGAGTAATCTAAACATCAAATAAAACGTATTAAGCTTTTTAGTTAAATTATTTAAAATACAATAAGAGAAAAGAAAATGTACATTAGACTTAGCAAGCAGTTTCGATTTCAATTTGTAAATGCAGAGCTTTAGATAATCCGGTTCAATACATCAACAAAAAATTTGTTGACTAATTTCTTTTATCAGTGTCTCGCTGCATTTGCACTCTGAAGGTTAATTGATAATCTAGAATCACTCGTTAGAATTTCTACAAATCATGCAGGTAAAAGCATGATTATTTGTAGTCTTTTGAATTTATCGAAAATGCCGAGGACAAATAAACAATTTTTTTTGAATAAAAAAGTTTTAATTGCGTATTTATAAAAGTAAAAAGGCATGGATAAGGTAAAAAAAAAAGCAGGCAATAGATGATTAAGATAACTAGAATTTTAATAATAAGGACAGATAGATTATGTAAAGTAGTATTTATTAAGAAGTTCAGCTCGACATGAAATATCTGCCCTCATACATCTAGTTTTCAATAGCTCTTTTAATCTTAGCTTTCAATAGCTTTTTAACAATTCCGAGATAGGAAGGTAATCTGAAATCTCGAAAGGAGAAAACTAAGATGGATTATGTTCAAAAGTAATTGCTTTTAAGAATATGACGAAAAAAAATATTTTTCCGAAACTATTTACTGTTTTTCGTGTTTGATTTAATTTGTAAACATTAGTAATTTAAGAAAAGGATAAAAAAAAGTTTTTAATAAAACATTGATTGTTTAACGTAGCAAGCCTATTAATAAAGAGGTAATACGGATAAATGCTATGGGTAACTTGTGTAAAAAAGCCATGCACTTAAAAATAAATTCAAATATTTTTTTTAAAAAAATCATTTTAATTTTTCATTAAAATAAATTTTTATAAATATTCCAACACCATTTCGAATTAATTATCTTCTAATTTATTTATTAATCTCCTATCTAATTTTCTTAATTTCTCTTTACGTTGTTTTGTAATTCTAAAAAGATATCCAGCTTTATCATTTGTAAAAATTTCCGAATTTATATTTAAATATCAATAAGACAGTATTAAAAAGGTTTATATACATATTTTTACTAATTTGTATAAGATTATTTTTAAATTAAAATTTTTAAGTTTCCACATGCGAGATACTAAAACCAACTCTCTTGAAAGTCACATGAAGTCAAAAATTTTCTTTTTATTTCAATATGATAAAGTTTCTTATTTAAAACTGTTTAGATGGATAAAAATTAAAATCAATAAAAAAAAAATCAAATTTTGGAAGCTGAGAAAGAAAAAGGTGAACCTCAAAACTTACATTTCCTAGGGCCCCTAGAGGTCTTAATTTGGCTTTGCACCGTAACTCTTAATAGTTTGCTTAAACAGAACAATTAGAACACGTTTCACTTATTGAAAGATGGAGGAGAAGATATGTATATTTTATTTAACAATGCAGTAAACTTCAAAGATTAGTGGAATTAGTAAGTGTAATAGTCGCAGATAAATTGCAAACTTGAACTAGCCGAACAAGCAATTAATGCACAAATTTCGAATTAAAATAGAGCGGGTCAAAATAACCAGAGGAGAAAAAAAGGAAAGAAAATCTGATGCAAAAAGCAAAGATTAACAAAGAATTATAGATAAGCAAAGAATTATAGATATGAAGAGAATAGTTTGATCAGACCGTCTGGGATTTTCATGCGTTATTTTATAAATGAGCCCTCGACCCAAATGCAATCGAATGTTTTAGCATTGCCCCAGAAAATTGCAACAGTATCTTGGTGTTTGCTAAAGCCATGTCTGATGCACTCGGTCATTCTGAGAAGCTGCCCAACAGTAGAGGCTTTTCCGAAATCCAAATTGGTAAAAGAAGATTTCATCATTTACGCGGTTGCTCAGTTTATTTAGGATAATTTGTTCGGTAATTTTACTGAGATTTAGGAAGAGACTACTTGGTCGGAAACTATCTAGCAGTATCGGGTTCTTAAGCTTGCGGATTAAGACAACAATTACTGTTTTCCATGTATTTAGAAAATGTTTGAATTGTAATATTGCATTAACGATTTCAGTGAGCCGAAAGATTGGCTTAAGTGGGTGATGAGATTTTTGTTGATGCCGTCAAATCCAGGACGTTTTCTATTTTTTTAGTGATTTTATACTTGTTATGACTCGGAACACCACTTCCGTTTTGAAATAAGTTTATTTTTGCACAACACAAGACAGACGGTTTCATGAGGCTATTTACATAACGATGATAGAAACTTGGCAGAGTATTTACAGATGAAGTAGACTTAACCCTTAACTGTGGACGTGCGGTCTGTGAGACCGCTAGCGATGGATTTTTGGTCACCCCTATTCTATTTTTATCTCATTTAAATGGATTTACCCTGTAGTTTCCTGTTCTGTGACCTTCAATACACGTGCACTTTTTCAACCGATTTCAGCGGATGCCTTTTAAAATAATTCAGTTATTTCTTTAAGCGCGGTCTCTAAGACCGCACCTCCCTGTTAGTGTTCCAGTGATAAACAAAGCTTAGCAGATGGCGCTAAAACTTGGGCCCCGAAATATCATCCAGTTTACTGATCCTATTATGAAGCAGTGTTCCAGACACTTTTAAATGAAGCAGAAAGTGATTTTAGTGATAAGGATAATAGCACAGAAGAGTTTTTTGATGAAAGTTTGCATTCAACTGATTCTGATATGTATGTTCAAACATAATTTTTCTAGTGATAATGTATTTTGAAAAATTTATAAAATATATTAATATACCAAGAGATATATATACAGAATTTACAGGTTGATTTTTATACTAGTTCTTAACCTGTATATTTAAAATGCCCTAGAAAACCGTGCTATGAAAGTCATACAAGCCCATCAAAAAGGGCCAATTTTACCCATTGTCAATTTATATATTTTTCATATAATAGTTGAATTTTACATTATATTGTCTTCTATATACCTTCATATACTGTAAAAATAAATATGATTTAAAAAGTAAAATGTTTTTTCAAGAATATTATTTATTGTAACATATAATTTGAGAAGAAAACGTATCTTCCAACGCATTTACTTTTTTCAATGATAATATATTTTGAAAAATTTCTAAAACATATCTATATATCAAGAAAAATATCTGCAAAATATATTGGCAATTTTTCATACTAATACATTCATCAGAAAATTTAATTTGAGTATAAATGAAATGCGGTCTCGTAGACCGCACCTTCCCAGTTAAGTCCTAAAATTTCACCTCCCCAGTTAAGGGTTAATTTGATCAAATGATCCGTACATCAAAGAGATGAAATAACGTAACGTATAAAATTCTATCCTTAAAGCAAAGCGAGTTCGCATATTGTACAGACTAACTATATGGCAAAGGATACCGACGTGCTCTGATTGGTTTAAGCCTTGGCATCTTTTTGGCAATGTTTTGCACACATAATTATGTAGTTATCTCTTATTTGGCTAAAACCTTGAAAAACTGTGCCAAACTGTTTCCCATCTTTGTTGATATTCTTGAATCCATTCCTAAAATATGTGTTAAAGAAATGCAAGAAATATGTATTCAAAAAAAATGTATAAACTGTTTATATATTAATAAATCTGAATATTAAGTTAATAACAAATATCAAGATTAATAATTAGATTGTTAATAACTATATGAATCTAAATCTCTTAACAAATATTGACCATTGGCAGATAGACATCTGATGGTAATAATTTGAATACGAAATTAATAAATAAATATCTCCTTGTGTTATTTTATTTTGCATGAATATTCAATAATTATAATGATTTCTATTCCGTTTAATGTCAACTAAATATCTTAATAAATATACTATATTTGCATATAAATATTTTATGGTAATGATTTTAACGTGAAAATTTAATAAAAAAATTGGCCGATCATTTCCCGTTAAAATAAAAGCTTAATTTTCAAGTCTTATTTTAATAATACTTCACAGAAGAATTGCTACCTGTGCTAATCTTTATTTACAAGATCTGAAATACGAAAAATAGCTCTATTCTCATCAATCTCAATTATTTTATAATTGTATTTCTCTAGAAGATTTAATTTCTCCATTTTGAAAAATGGCAGGCAAAAAAGTACGTAGAAAACAAAACAATGCAACAGGGTTACAGCAGCTACAGCATGTGCGAAAGAAATCGACCAATCAGAGCACGTCGGTATCCTTTGCCATACAGTTAGTCTGTACAATATGCGAACTCGCTTTGCTTTAAGGATAGAATTTTGTACGTTACGTTATTTCATCTCTTTGATGTACGGATCATTTGATCAATTTAACCCTTAACTGGGGAGGTGAAATTTTAGGACTTAACTGGGGAGGTGCGGTCTACGAGACCACATTTCATTTACACTCAAATTAAATTTTCTAATGAATGTATTAGTATGAAAAATTGCCAATATATTTTGCAGATATTTTTCTTGATATATAGATCAAGTCTGTACAATTTGCGAACTCGCTAAAGCAAATGCAGCATATTCTACTTAAATCAAAACCGGGTTGCCAATTCCAAGCTGGAATAAGATGCAACATAAACTCTAAAATGAAAATAAACAGGAAATATAAAACTTATTAGGAATGGCAACAATTCTTGATATTACTTCGGGTGTGAGGCACGGTGGAATTTCATGTTTTATTTTTGTTCGAAATCTTTCCAGTCTTTGTTGGTTGTTCAATCTTCCATTCAATTCAGTTGGAATTTTTGTTTCTCCAGGTCGCCGGCAATAGCGTCCCCTTTCACATCAGAATAGGCAGTAGTATTATTATTGATGATGGAAAGCCTGTTACAATTCCGTTGGTTGATTTTTTTTTAATTAATCGATAAATCTATAGTTGGACGGCGACGTGGAAATTACCATTCACTCCAATGACAGTCGTGTCTCCACAGTTTCTGCCAGTGCGTTTATTTTTTAATTTAATGTGTAAATTCTAATTTACTTCAGTGCACTACTGCAGTTACGGCGGCGACGATAAGTTTTCCGTAGCGGAAAATTCCGCTGTTTATGTAACTAGTCTAACTCTAGCATCAAATATTTGATCCCAATAAATTAGTTCTAGACTGTAAAGAAGGGTCATATTTTACATCTAGTTTAAAATAACTTCGAATATTAATAACACAAAATTCATGCTTTCGTTTTCGCAACACGTGGAACAATCGCAGGAAAACCCGGCAATATAAGCCTCCCAACTTTTTCTCTCATGAACGTCATGGGTATTTTAGTTTTGAAGTTCCGCACATAAGCGTTTTGTACTTAATAATACATTTAAAAAAACTAAGAAGAATTTCGAGGCACGTTCTTTCGACCGAATGAAATCAAAATTTGACACACAACTTCAATTTTAGTAACATGATCATTCATTTAATTAAATCCTTGCGTTTTTTATTTATCTAGTTTATATGCATGTAAGTGTATTGAGAGATGGTCAAATCTTCAATACTTTGTTTTGAAACTGCAGAAAGGGTAAACTTTTAATTTTGTTTTGAAACTTAGGTATTGAAAACTTTTAATTTTGAACATGATCTAATGAAAGAGCTGACCAACCTCTTAAAGTCCATACTTCATTCAAGGGCTTGGGATTTACAGATGTATTAGCCTCATGCACACGCAAGCAAGGAATGAAAATTCAAACCCAACATCTGATCATGAAAACAAATCTACAGATCAGTTCATGCACTTTACAACCATTCTGACATCTTCATTAACATGAAGCTGCCTGGCTTTCTGTGTCTTCACTCTATTTCAACTTTCTGTTTAACCTATTTAATTTTTAAAACTTTCAACAATTTCACCTATTTAAAGTGAAATGAAGATTTCCCATCAACATTAATGAATGGAATGGCAAAATAGCAAATTTTATAAAATTTCTAAGTATATGGGATACAATGTTTTTTTCTTCTTCTTTTAAGCATCTAATTATTCTTAGTGTTAAGATTGCTTTTGGGAAGATATGAAATCACTTTTTCAATTATTTTCATATAATGCTATTTTTTTAAAAACAAATACTACTGTATTATATGGCTTGATTAATAAATACAATCCAATAGAACTATTCAATAGAAATCATTATGAATGCTTAAATTTTGAATTCAATTAATAATTATGAAACAAATCTAAAATTTCCCTAATTCATTTCAATATATCCTGAGATAGCTTTAAAAATTACATAAATATCTTTTTACCTGTAGGTTTTTTGCTTGTGAATTATTCACACAAGATTAAAAACACTTGATTTCTACAAATCTAAATGCAATTTGAACATTTTATTAAACATATAACCACATTTACAAAAAAAAAAAAAAAAAAAAGCACAATATTAAAAAAAAAAAAGTTTTTTTTTTTTTTCCTTTTGTTATTTGCATTGAGAGATGGATTGCTTACCATGGCAAAATTAATAGAGTAAAAAATTTTGCATTTAAGGAATCTACCATTTATTTAAAAGTATTGATATTCTCTTAGATCAGTGTTAAATACATTATTACCTAGAAGTATAATTTGACTAAAATTAATAATAAGCTAGAAATAAATATATAGCATCAAACTGATAAATTTTTGAAACAAGGATTAAACACCATAATGGTCTTCTTTATTTAATCTTGCAGAAAACATGTATTAAAATAGTGTTTAAAATTTTATGCTAGCAATCAGCTTCCAAAAAGATAATTCCAACTTAACAAATTACACTTGCATAGATTAGATTATATATTTGTCCAAAATTGTAGAAGTAATTTTAGCTTTTTATTAGAAATTAAACTTCTTCAAAAGAAATTATATTTTTAAATGCATGTATTAAGAAAAGATACGCTTAGTTCATTTAACTTAGGCACATGGGTTTATAAAGCAGTTCACATAACAATTTATGCACCCATTCATTTCAAGGAATCGGTTGCTATTACAAATAAACATTTGAAATTCGGAAGACTGAAAATTTTACTTCTGCATTAAAAAAATCTAAAAATTAGTTTATAACTCTATATGGATGGTATTCTATCAAGCAGAAAATTATTTTTAAGCTTTGAATACTGAATAAATATATCTTTTTAGACATGTTGATTCAATAGTAATCTGAAAAATATTTTCATCACAGGCTTTAAAAGAGTGCATAAATACTTATGAATTAACTGCCTTAAAAAGAAAGAAAGAAAAAAAAAAAAAAAATCCAGTTTGGTTGCTTGAGAATCAGACGGGTCGTGAAAAAAGTGCAAAAAAGTCAACTTTTCAGAATTGTTTTTATGAAATACTACAAACTGTTGGTTTTTTTTTGTTTGTTTTTGAAGATCAGAAAAATAAGATGAAGTTGCTGCAACATTCCAAACAAAAACTTATAACATTAGTATAAATTTGAATGAGCAGAAATAATATATTAAATAAATACTTTATTTTCAGGAAATATAATTTCAATGCCAGCAACGATTTCTACGAAAAAAAATTCAGGGCAACTAAGCAAATTTTGCATTGATCTGAGTATGTAATACTCGTTCCATTCAAATAACTAAATACAAGTTTTCCCACATTTCTCAAAAATTTTTGAAAGTCATATGGCATTTGAAAAGCAACTAAAAATTTATGAACTAAAAAAAAAAATCTTTCAAATTGAAAGAATTTTACATTTTATACATATACATCATGGATCTAAAATCTTTCAATAGAGAGAATTTTAGAACCATGATTAAAAAAAAATATTTGTAATGTAATAGACCAAAGATTTGAAAAGAAAGAAATCTTTAAAAGAAAGCAAATTTGTAATACCAACATTAAAAAAAAAGCTATATAGATATAAAACTAAAACTGGCAAGATATATGAGAAATGAATACAAAGGATATTCAAATGCAAATTACCACCAAAGGAATACAAAAATCTCAAAATCAGTTTTTAATTGAAAAAATTTAATTTGTTCATATCTTTAATACATTATAAAAATGAAATTGGCTATTCTAGAAAAAATAATGTAAATGAATAATGAGTAATAATAATTATCTATATATCACCACAATGTTAATATTTTGATATAATTATACTCATTACCCATTTATTTTAATGCTTCATATAAATTTTTTTAAATAATTATTTGCCATAGATACAATATATATTATATGCTAATTATAAAAGCAGCAAAAACTTATCTAAAAATATAAGTCAACTGAAACAAAAATGTCTACTTTGTACCCAATTCAAAAACCTTCAAGCTAAAATGGTTGCCAGTTTCAGAAATTTTGTATTTAACAACAATAAGCGTAAAGTTTGATTAAGTATTGAATATAAATAAATAGTTAATGATGATAAATAATGAAAATATTTGATTTTCTCGCATATTAAAGAACATTGATGAGGCAAACAATGTAAATAAAAGAATAAAGATAGCGATAAAATCCTATCATTTTCTAAGTCAAATATTTTTTTCTTCAAAATATTAATTTCAAATAGAATTTTATTATAATGCATTTTTGTTTCTGAATTTGAAAGGAAGGAAAATAAATATACGTACTATGTATTTTATCTAACAATCATTTATATTTTGCAAAATATATTTATAATATATCTTGATCCAAGAGGTATAGTGGAAATTTTTTTAAGTGGCATGATAATTTATCTCAATACATATACAATAAAAGGAAATCAAAAGAAATATAGTAGTTATTTTAAAACTGTATGCATTCCTAAATTCTTTAATTATCAATTAATCCTTTATTTCAATTCTTATCAAATAATTGTTTCATGTAATAACAAGTGTAGACAGTAGCAATGTGTGATAAATTAATAATTACACATGATACCCAATTGAGATTATAAAATAAGAAATTTTATGTAATAATAGCTGTAGTTCAATAACAATATGGGATAAATTAATTACATACAGTAATTAAGATTGTAAAGTACTTTTTTTTGCACCATTCTTATAAGTAGATTTTACTCTTCTAATATAAATTTTTTGCTCATGTCTGTTAAAAATTATTCAAATTAATTTAACATTTAATTCTCTAATGTAAAAAAAATTAGCCTTATTAATTATGAAATTAAACACAACTTTTCAATTTATTGTAGATTGTTATTTCAAGAAATATAAAATTAAATCATAGAACTATCCATCATTGCACAAAATACCTACATGCAAAATGGAATAACTAATTTTGCTTGATAACATACACATATAATTTTTTGATCATCAAAATCTTATTTCAAAAATGAATTATTCAACTAAAAAATACTTGTGTACGTCAAATTAGAAAATAAATTTTACAAATAGTTTAAGACTTATTTATTCAGATAAGCTTTGAATAGATACATTGGAAATAGAATTACAGCTGCATTGCTACAGCCAGATCAACTTCATTAACACACTTGTTCACACATACATGACTGAATATTCAATTGCTACAGATGAGTACATGAAAAAAATATTTAATTTTTGCCACATCATTTAATGCATTCTTTAACACTTTAAATCATTTTTTCATTACATTTAATGTCTAAAAACATACACAAGTGTTCAGGCATTCATACAAAATGTATGCAAGGGCACCCCACAATATTAAAATAATTACCAGGCACCTAAAATGCGGCCACTTGCCATGCATTCAACCTTTGCCATGAGACAAGGCATTTTTTTTTTTTTTCTTTTCAGAAATGGATAAAAACAACTAACATGCTGTACAAAATTAATCTCCTAAAGGAGCTAACAAATGTTTTTTCTTCTTTTCTTTTTCATTTTGGAAAGTGCAGATATAATGAGAAAGTTATTTAAATACAAAACAGAAGCAGCTGCATTTACAAATCATCATCATCTTCATCTGGGAGAGAGGTATTTTGAGCCTCCTGAGAAAAAAGAAAAAAAATCAATACATCAGTTATTGGATACAAAAATAAATTCTAATTTATGAAACGAGATAAGTTGTCGCAATTTATGAAGCAAGTATCAAGTAATAACATAGATAAAACTAAGAAGTAACACTGTTGATACAAAATTCAAAGCATCTCTCATTCCAATCTGCGTATTAAATACTAAAGGTAAAAAGATACTATTTCTGTTTAGAAAGTTCCCAATCATTGTCAACATTCATCATTAACATTTGGTGAGTTATCTGTAAGAGCTATGAGGCTTTTGTCTTAGAATCACACAAAGAGAAAAGTACAAAATGATTATTTTGTAGAAAATCACATCCGGTATAAAAAACTTAGAAATAATTTTGTTAAAAAAAAAAAATCCTACCAACCAATCGCAATTGAAATGCTTTAAAATTGAAGCATTCAACTTTCAACTAATGCAAATATAATTTATTGCACAATACTATCAAGCAAAATATATATACACACCATTATATTATAAACTCTTCAATGTGAAAATATTAGATTTATTAAACTATATATATACAATAACATCATATTCACTTGATTAGCCTTTGATCAAAGAACATTGATTTCACAGAATTCCAATTAGCTCTGATGACTAAACAAGCATGTAACAAAAATTTTCCACTAATAAAATTACAACATCTAACAGTTTTTAAAACACCCTTTAGCATTAAAATGAGAAAAAATAAAATATTTGTCTTTAAAAATTTTGCTAGTAAACTTATTTACCCTTTTGATTTTGAAACACATTACAGTAGTTGCATGTTATCTAATATAGAATATGGACAGAAATTTCTATGTTTAAAACATTTGCTTTATTTTTAATTGTCATATAATTTACTTACTTTCATATCATTTTCTAGCTTAGCTTGCCATTCAGGATCCATCTGAACTTCAGGAGGTGCTAGAGCTGGCATAGCAACAAATTCTAAGTTAGGATCTCCAATCAACTTTCTTGCCAGCCACAAGAAGGGTTTTTCAAAATTGTAGTTGCTTTTTGCACTAATATCATAATACTGCAAAAAAAGCAATTCAAATTTATATATAAATTAAAATTAAGCATCTGTAATTTCAATTTAGTTACATTTAAAGATACTAATAAAATGTAAGTAATAAAATGTCATAGAGAAAGACCTTAACAAAAGAAAAAAAAATTGACTACCATTCTAGCATCTATAATGAAATACATAATTTATCATCACAGCACAAGTTCCTGCATTTAAGCATACTTGAGTGTATTTTATGAGCCTAGTACTAATCAAAAACAACATTTCATACAAACATTTATACTTATTAATTTAATGACAAAGAATCCTAAAACTTTATAAAATTTTATGACATAAATAATCTAATAACAATTTCCGCTACTAACCTGCAAATTCTTTTTCCTGTGGAACACAATGGATTTGGCTTTTACTTTCCTGTCTTTCACATCTACTTTGTTTCCACAAAGAACAATTGGAATATTTTCACACACTCTGACTAAATCTCTATGCCAGTTAGGGACATTTTTGTATGTGACTCGAGAAGTAACATCAAACATTATAATGGCACATTGACCTTAAAAAAAAAAAAGCTTAACTTTATTACATTATAATTTGACCAAATTTGTAAAGTAATCAGATTAAAAATTGTTTACAAACATCAAATCAGCTTATTTAATTTAATGTTTTACTTAAATAAATCAATATTTTACTTAAATAGATATAATAATATGCAAAAAATAGTGATAGTGATCCAGCTGCCTCTTAATAACTAAGGCTTTTTCTTGCATTTTATACTTAATTTTGTTCATGGTATCTTCTAAACATGACATACTAAAAAATAACAATTCATATTTGCATATAACTACAAATAATAACAAGCATAACTAAGGGTGAAACACAGAAAAGAATTTGGAAAGTAAGATGCATGAAACTTATAACCATGCAATAATGTTTTATTACATAATAATACATAAATAACTACTTCTTGATTTTAATATGATCTAATAAGATGATTCTAATGCCCTCTCCCATCCCCTTAAGAGTGAAAATTGGCAATTTAACAGTATCTAACAAATATTTCATTTAAAATAAAAATGATAAGCAGAAACTTTCAAACTTTTTCAATATTATATATATATATATATATATATATATATATATATATATATATATATATATATAAAGGATGTTTTTGTCATTTTACATAAAAATACTTCACAAGAAATTTCCCAAAATTTGTTAAATTAATTTTCATGTAAAAGTTTTTGTTGATTTCTCCAAGTAGCAATAATTTAAGAACCTTTAACAGATTTTGACATATTAGTTGATTAGAAATCAATTACTACATCCTTTTATCTATTTATTTTTATCACAAGGGAAAAACAATATCAAAATATTTAGAATAAGGATTTCAACACAACATGCCATTATAATAATAAAAAATACAAGAATAATTTACCTTGAATATAATAACCATCTCTCAATCCACCAAATTTTTCTTGTCCAGCAGTATCCCACACATTAAATCGAATGGCTCCCCGATTTGTATGGAAAACCAAAGGATGAACTTCAACACCAAGGGTAGCTAAATTTTAGAAAGAAATTTAAATAGAAATTTATCTATTTTCACATTTTTTACACAGATAGTTATTAAAATTTCAAACTTAATAATTATACTCCATTTCAACAAAATTAATCCTTTAGTACCTCTTTTTAAGCATCTTAAACCAAGCTCGCAATTGTTTAATAAAACTTCATGAATTATTTTCATCAATTGGCAATTCAACCAGAAATATATAATTTAATAATGTACTTTAAGGAAGGGAAAATTAAAATGCAAACAATAAATATGTGCAGGTAATTTAGAAATAAACTAAATGGCTTTCTTCCAATGCAAAGAAAAAGGAGCTACCATTGCAAAATTTTACATAAACAGTTGAAACCATTTGCATTTATCTTAAAAGCTATTTTAAATTTTTCTTATATCTGTAACTTAACATAAATTTATTTCTATATGAAATTAACAATCATGTAAATTATTTTCACTTCATTACTAATACCAGCCTTTGTTGAAAATGGAACTTAGTGGCTTCTTATTGCATTAACTAAAGCCTCAAATGTTAAACTGTTCAACTCTTTTATAAAAAAGACCATCCCATGCATAAACCATAAGTAAATTTTCTCAGAAAATTAAATACTTGAAAAAAGAAAGAAGGTCTTTACTGAGGCTTAAAATGTAATATAAAGGACATATAAACGTGAATCACAGTCAACTCATATTTCTTGAATTAAAAATTCTAAAAGTAAAAGTTCATTTTTTTAATAATCTCAAAACAATAAAAATAAAATAATTAAAACATTTGTTACCAAATGGATCAGCTAAAAATTATTAAAAAGAAGGAAAAATTTTTTTTTGCTCTGCTCACATATAATTAAGAATTTGAAATATAGACTGTTTTTTATCAAAGGAAGAAAAGAAAAGGTATTGCAACATAAGATAACAAAGTTTTATAACATGTAATGGAAGGTATAAAATGCAACTCTCAAGACAGATGAATTGAAACCAGTTTTGATTACAGGAAAATTAAAAAAGAACCAGATTATCTAAACTAAATTTTTGAAATCACAAATTGCAACTCCTTATATAATCTGATTGTTATTTTTAATCTTCTAAAGCTTTCAAAAATGAAAGAAAAAAATTAACAATCTTTTTTTACATTTGAGCCACATAACCAGGATTACCATACAAAAATTAAGAAATATTTCACTAAATATTTAAAATCTGTTTCTAAAAAAACTAATGTCTTAATAAAAAAAAAATAATTTTAAAAAAATCAATAAAATTATAAAGTTCTTCATACCAACATATTTTTTTTCAAATTCTCCAGTAAGATGGCGCTTTACAAAAGTGGTCTTCCCAGTACCACCATCACCAACAAGAACACACTAATGAAAAATAAATAATAAGAAAATCAGAAATATTATACACAAAAGCATATACAAATAAAATTCATTCACCTTTTTAAAAGTAAATTACTCATTCAAAAATAATAATTATGATTACAATAGCATGAATATGGGATTTTTTTTTTCTAACAAAAAAAAAGAGAAAACGGGGAAACTCAATAGTGGCTTGCAAATATAATCACTTTACTACAGTATTTAATAGCATTCAATTGAAAATAAGCTTCCAAATATTCAGTTTTTCAAAGTGAATTATTAATTTGTTTTTAATAAAAATATTAAACTTATTTGTAATTCTCATGAAGTAATTTTTTCCAATAAGATAATTTCTTTAAAAACTAAATATTCAAATATTAAAAAAATTATATTTTACCATATATTATTTTAAAGAATACATTCGATTAAAAAGATTGCCAAAAAAATTGAGTCAGTTACTATACACTGAAAAGAATAAACAAGATTTGGACAGTAAAAAAAATAAAAATATTTTAACAGAACAGTCTAGCACAACAGAAAGAAGCGTTACATACTTTGAATGTAGGGACTCCATCTCCTTGGTCCTGCATTGTCTGAAAAGATTTACAAGATGAATTTAACTGAATGAAATCAGATACAGTTACAATAACTAATGTAAGTTTTCTGCAGATCCATCCAGAAAGAAAGCAGTAATAATTTTCATAGGAAAAATTCATTTTAAGAAAATTTTGCAATAATATTTAACACAATCAACAGAAAATTCAGCTATAAACACAAATGCATGCAAAATAGTTAATGTACATAACAGATCCTAATCATTTCTTCAACCAACTAAATTTCAAAACAGGATGTTTCATAAGTAATTAACACACAATAAAACACACACTGAAATCAATAAGTATATATATTTTTAAACATTTATTTTCGTGTAATTATCACTTGTAAAATGTATAGCAAGATGACATAACAATGACCACACCTGCATCTGAGCTAAGCTTCAAAATTTCAACCTAAATACATATATTTCTCTAGAGTATAATCAAATTTTGTTAGAATTTTATAATCATCCAGTAAAAACGAAATCAGAATAATGTAAATCAAAACATCATAATTTTCATACTTAGACTTTGCTTCATCATAAATAACAGTAAAAAACGGATGCAATACAAAAATCAAAGTTCATCATGTGAGACAATGGTTTTGTGTTGCGGTAATAATTGGCAAATGATATATTCTACAATTGAAGGGGAAAAAATTAGTGCTGAATTGCCTATTTATACTGGTAAATAAAGTGACAAAATAAAGTTCAATTATCTGCAAAGTTAACTTGATACAATAATGATGATTCAAACTTTCAACTGCATACCGCATTACTTCCATGTACCTAACTGCTAAATGACAGGCTCTTATACAATGAAATCATCGTTTACATAATTACTTATCAAGAGTAATAAAAATAACGCTTTTTTCACACTTACCTTTAAATTATCTTTAAATATGTGCGGCAATGGCACTTAGAATTTTGAAATTTTCGTTGCAGATGAATCACAGATAGTTCACCCGCACAAACACGCGATTAGAAGCAAGAGAAAGGCGGGAACGGAAATTCTATTTTGATATTGAATGGCAACATATCCGTTAATAATAAAAAAAAGACGATGAATAAATATTCAGAATTAATTGATAATTTAATAAATTTTAAAGGAGCAAATTAAAAAAAAATATCAGTTCTCTTTTTCTTTTAAATATTTTAACAGTCGAACTATTTTTCATATGCCATGAAACAGCAATCGCCTAAATGGCTTGGTAGGAATAAAGTCACTTAATAATGCTCTACCTCGAAAGATGATTAATAAATGATTTCAATCCAAATAATCTGGTCTTCGGCGCGAGCTTGATACATTTTCATTTTAATCCGTGCCAGCATCAAGCTCTGTTTCTCAAATTAAATGAACTCAATAGCAGTAAAATATCAGTTCAGAAGTCAAGGATGAGAGGATTGTTTTCGTTTGGTGACTTCGGTGATTGAAAATCTTTCATTCCAAAATCCTTCAATTTTCCTCCGCACTTTTTGCTAATCCTATTCAATATCATTTGCGTACACTCATTCGGAAACCAAGTTTCATTAGTCTATATATATTCGTTTCTAAATTATGAACAAATAAAATTTTGATTTACTGAAGTTGAAATTAAATTTTAAACTTTTTTTCATATCTTAAAAACTGCTGTCGGCTAAAAATCTCTTTTGTAAGGAAAATATAAGGTATTCTACACATTTTGTACACATATTTATTCTTAACAAATAATTTTTAATAGGAGACAAAAAAAAAAAATCTAAAATTAAGAGTTTTAAATTTTTAGATGGCAACACACTTAAACTTTGTACGAATCAAAGGCAATTTTAAAAAGGTAGGCAAAATTTCAGTTCATTTTTACGAATAATGTTTCAGTTGCATTAAATTTATTGTACTTAATCTACAAGGATGTATTTAGGGGCGCATTCATAAATTTTAAATGAATATTACCGATCATACATTTCTTAAAGAAATATCCTTTTCCAAGTTGTTTATAATATAAGCATATATTTAAAAAAATCGTCTAGAAAAATATGAAATCAATATAAAACGTACTGAAATGGTCTTCCTCGCATACTCTCTAATTAAGATGTTATCCCAGATAATACTTTGCATGGCATTGGCGTACGATAGTTATGACATATTAATCTTTGACATGAATTTAGCATTATTACTGAATCTATTGCGTTATTCTTGATGAGTTTTTTTAGATTAATTCATGATAAACGGTTAATAGTACTCGAAAAAAGAATTTGTGTTTTAGACTTATTTTTCCCAATCGAATGAAAAAACTACGCATAATATTACGCTTATAGTCACAAAATCCCATACCAAATTTGATATATTTAAATCATTGCGTTTTTGAGTTGTCACATTTATAAGTTTCTGAAAGAACAGACCGACAGACATTCAACCTCTTGTCGGATTTCGTTCAACAGTTAATATGTATCTACAGTGGCTCCCAAAAGTGTTCGTACACTAAAGAAATTTGCAGAAATTGTGTTCTATACTTCTTAATAAAGCATTTTATTAGTTGTTTTTTTTTAATTAGCATCTTTAAATAGTTCTTAATAAAAGTGAACAAATATTTTTATAAAAAATCAAGTAGTATTGTTCTAAAAAATAAATAAATAAAAAATGTCACAAAATTAGAACTCAAAAGTCTTCGTACATCCAAACATTATTTATTTAAATTCATCATAAAAATATCTTTTGCGGCTTATTCTTCTTCTAATTGAAAAATACACTAAAATCATTTGATTTCAGTATTTAATATCACAATTATTTATTCTATTTACTTTATTTTTAGATATGACGCGCATTCGTAAAGAAACGAGTTTAGACGTATGAAAATTAATTATATTTCATTTTAAAGCTGGAAAATCAATTATAGGTATTGCAGCTATAACTAATCTACCTCATGCAACGGTGCAAAGTATAATAAAACGTTACAGAGAGGGAAAAAGGATTGCAAACAGGCCTCGTAATGGTCGCCCTCAAATTCTGTCAGCTAGAAGTCAAAGAAATATTGTGAGTACATTTCTAAAAAATCCACGTCTGAGTGCAATAAAGTTTACTTCACAATATAATGAATCAAATGGAACTTCTATTTCCTGTGAAACTATTCGTAGAATTCTTCGGAATGCTGGTATACATGGCCGCTCTGCACGAAGAAAATTCTTTGTAAGTCAGAAGAACAGAATTACTAGGCTTAAATTTGCCAAATCTATGATAAACCAGCCAGAGAGCTATTGGAATCGTGTCTTATTTGCAGATGAAAGTAAGTTTAACATCTTTGGGTCGGATGGGAGAATCATTGTATGGAGAGAGAGAGAAACAAACAAAAAAAAAAAAAAAAAAAAAAAACGAAGAATTTAATTTCATGAATTTAGTTGGAACAGTAAAACATGGCGGTGGAGGTGTCATGGTTTGGGGGTGTATGTCAGCGGCTGGAGTAGGCAATTTAGTATTCATTGATGGTATAATGGATCATAGAGTTTATATAAATATGCTCAATAATAATTTAAAAGTGTCAGCACAAAAATTGGGCATTTTAAACAACTTTGTGTATTACCAAGACAACGATCCTAAGCACACGGCCATGAATGTTCTTCTTTTTTGCCTCTATCATTGCCCTCAAACCCTTAAAACACCAGCTCAATCACCGGATTTAAACCCTATAGAACATATTTGGAAAGAATTAGAGGTGCGAATAAGAAATCACGACATTAAATCGAAAATTCATCTGAAAGCAGTAATGATCGAAGAATGGAACAAGATCGGTGCAGACGTAACCAACCGTTTAGTTAAATCTATGCCCAAACGTTTAAAAGCTGTTATAAAGAATAAAGGATATCCTACTAAATACTAAACATTTTTAAAAATTTAGAAAATTTCATATTTAGTGAGGTTTTTTTAAAGTGTATGATCACTTTTGTGTCCTATTTTTGTGCAATTTTATTTATTGTCATTTAAAAAAATAATTTGCATCGTAATTAAAATTTATTCTTCACTGCTTTATTAAGAACTGTAAAAATATGCTATGAAAAAATTTTCATGTAAAAATAAGAATATATAATGGTAAATAATGAGGTTTTTAATTGATTCTTGTTGGTGTACGAACACTTTTGGGAGCCTCTGTATATTATAAATGTTAAATCTGTTACCATATTTTATCCATCTAGCTCTTTTCGTTTTGCAGTTATTGTATTAATGTATATTCGAACAGCTGGACTTCCTCTAAGCAGAATTTGCTCAAAATTTGATAGAAATCTGTGAATTTGATGTAAAGACCGTTTTCCGAATTTCATCCGTTTCACTCAAAGTTTTTTTTTTTTTTTTTTTGAGTTATCTTTGTCATAGACAGACAGATTGTCATTTTTCAGAAATGTCTTTTTTGAATTCAGGTTGGTCTGAAATTTAGAGATTCGTTAAAATCCCGAGTTCGAATTTTTGGACGATTACAATATTTCTCCGTTGCCATATTTTATCCATTTTATTAGTAGTCACTACTTTTAAACTTGGAGGATAGTTATGGCAAGCTAAAATTATTTTTCAGCTCATGTAATATCACTTAAAGAATATAAGAAATACTTTAAGGTGGGAATTTTATTTCCTAATAAATGCTGTGTAGTATGTAACTATTTAATTTTAGAAACACATTGACGGTATTATTTCTCTTTATAAATAATGCACAATTAATTTCATATTTTGTAACAAGAAAAGTACTATTTGTTTTGTTGGAATTTATTGATGTTTATCTACATCTGAATACTTTTAGAAATGTCACAAAATTTACAGAATCAGTCTGTCATAATTGCAAATTTTATAATATTATATGTTATCATAAATAGAATGAAAAAATTCAAGCATTAGCAGATAACACATTTAGTATTAATTTTTTTGGATTCAAAATATTAATTGGATTTAAATATTAATATTATAATATTTGGGATTCAAGCATTCATTCCTTAACATGTGGAAACGAAAAATTAAAAGTAATTTTAATGATTCACGAAATGCTAATTACTATTCTAGTTTACTATTTTTGTCATTAGAAAATTATACTCAGTTTTACTTAATATTTAAATGAAGGGCAGAAGGAAATAAAATAAAATTTTAAAACAATAAATTTAACTCTATTTAAATGTAGAAATAAAGAATCTTCATAGAAAATAAAATCTTTAAGAATACTTAATGATGAACAAAAACGTTTTATTACAAAATAATTCATAAAATTTCGAATGAAATTCATTTTTAAGCTATTATTTTTATTAGATTTGGTAAATGTAGTTCATAAGCGCCTTTCAAAATATTTGCAATAAAAAATTTAAATATTTTCTAAATAAAATATAATAAGAATGGTTTTCAAAGAATATCTCTTGATAAGCAAAAGTATTTTATAATTAATTAATACAGAATATTTCAAATAAAATTAATCTTATTACTCTTTTAACGCTTCAGTATTTGAAGAATGGAGAAGAAGTAAACGACTTGCGGTTATTTCCTATTTGACCTCAGTTATATGAAAAATCGGGAATTATCAAATAATTTTATTTACGAATTAAAGTACTGTTTATTTACGAATTAAAGTAAAATTTTAAGAACGAATGGTAAATTAAGTCTGAACCTATTCTCAAACTTTTAAGTATAATTATGCTATTTTTGGTTTAAAAATGGATTTATTATTACAATTTGTAACTCTTTCTATTTATTTTATTACCCCATTTACAAAATTTGGTTGATAAATATTATATTTTTGAGCCAATCTCATTAAATAAACTTTATTGTGTTTTATCTAAAATGCTGTAATATAATTTTTAGATCATTAAGTTAGTTACTTCTTAGAGACATTTAATTATTCTCATAATTACATATTATATATATATATATATATACAACTCATTCCTACAATCACAGCAAAATTTCTCTGAGAGGCCATTGCTCCGTTCAGAGAAAATTTGGCCACTGGGGGCGGCCGTTTTGAAGGGTTTCCCTTACAATTGCAAAATAATTGCTATGATACATAATATAAAAAGTGGGATACATTTAAGATGGAGTTTGACACTTATCTAAAGAGAATATTTAATGTTTTTTTCTACTTTTTATTGAAAAAAAAAACGATATTATTTGAGTCTGTTTAAGTTTTTATGCTTCTTAGAAACAAAAATTATTTGAGTCTGTTTTAAGTTTTTATGCTTCTTAGAAACAAAAATTTTTTCCAAGTTCATCTTTCAGTTTAAAAAGCAAATCTCTAACCGATTCGTTTGCCATTAGATCGAAACGTCATCTATTTTCCTATCTATTGCTCGAGTTGAAAGTTTAGCTATTTTACACACAAAAGATACTATTTAGTTAATTTAAATCAATCTTAAATTAATTTTAGATTTGATTAAAGGCATGTAAAAATTTTTACCTTCGATAAATTTGACAACCAGAAGGTTCTCCTAATCAGAATTTGCATCAAAGCACTTCACTGCTACTCCATATTGGGAGGATTCGGGATTGTACTCTTCCAGCAAGTTACGAGAGTTCTGCTAATTGATCTTCTGCCATCGATTCATCAAATAAATCTAATTGTCTCTCTAATCCCACTGAGAACCAAAAAAAAAAAAAAAAAACAGTTATCGCTTCTTGATTTATTTTTTCAGGAGGTTTTAATCCAGTCAAGAACATCTCCGCCTGGAATTTTCTTGAAAGTTCACTAGTGTTTTCGCATTCATCCATACGTGCAATGGCATGTCGCAGAGCGCAATGTCTGTATTATATCTAAAAACATTTTATAACACCATGATCCAATAGCTGAAGTTTTGATGTTGTATTTCGCATTATTCAACACAGAAAGAACTTTTCTGGTTTGATTCCTCATTTTTTTTTTGTCCAAGTTTAACAGCCATTCTTCAAAAATGGATGATGTCATCTATGATTTTTTGTTAGCGTGCCACAACACACCAAAACGGTTGAAATCTTTCCTTTAAAACATCTGGGTAATTGACATCTTTAAATGAATAGGGGTTTCTCTTTCTCTGAGCTGTACTCACACAAAAACTAATGGTAAGTGACTGTTTCGGAATTTTTCCACCTCTGGCTTCTTCGGATTTTTGAATCAGACTGTTATTGAGCAAAATGTAAAAAGAAAGAGTGTCGTTTCGTCCGTGTTGAATATGCCCTTGTCATCATATTTAGCCAAAAGCAATGGAAGGCGTTTCTGACAATCTTCACATGAATTGATGTCGACATCGGTCGCTTCGCCACACAGAGTTCGATGAGTGATGTTATTCCGTGTACGAAATCTTCCAGCCACCCATTGCTGGCAGAGAAATTTTCAATTTCCAGAGCATCCGAAGTTCTTTTACTTCGTGTTGAATCATAGGTCTACTTACAGGAACTTCGCATGAACAGTTTTAAACTATTCCAAAACGACCTCGATTTATGGCGGCATTCTTTTCGTATCTCATCCGTTTGACACCAAGAACTTTGAAGACTTCGTATTCTTTCAAAATCTAATCCTTTTCTTTAATGATTTTCCTTATTCTCGTTCTTCCGCAGTTAAATAACTCGGATAACTTTCTAGTCGATTTGCCAATTGGAATATTTATATGCCCTCGAGGTCGGAAATGTGCACCCAGGAGCAATTTTTTGAATTTTTAATTAACATTTTAATTAAAACTTAAATGATTTTTTTTTCTTTTCCCCTTGATAATTCTGAAAATATTATCGCACAAAAAATTTACACCGTTTCAAAATTAAAAAATTGTCTTTTTAATTATACCTTTTAATGATCATGCGAAATTTTCTAGAATTTTGGCAATTATTTAAAAATACCATTTGCCTAACTTCCAGCAATAGATTACAATGTCGCCCTAAATTCAAATCATTTTCCTTGTTTCATTCGATATTTTTTTGCCATTGTTAAAAGCTAAAATCAGAAGGATTTTGTTTGTTTATGCGTCTTATCTGTGCATTTACGAGACGGCTGGGAAAAAAAATTGGAGATACAATACAATGAGATTTAGATGACAGAAGAATTGGATATTTTCATTTTTAATAGCGCCATGATGTCATGGTGTGGACAGAAATGTTCATATGCACATTGAGGGGAGCATAGGTAAAACAAAATAACTCTGCGTTGATGTTTTCTTCGATTTCAGTTCCATGTTTATTACACACATATCTCTATCCGTCTCCCCACGATTTTTCCTGTATATGTATATTGCAATCAAAACGCATTTGTTTATAAATTGCTGATAAAACATGGAGAAAAACTGATTTACATTTATCAGTGAATGAAACCCTAGGTGAAAATTATTATCAACTGTATGGTTACCATAATAATTGTTCAAGGAATATTCCCAATTGTATTATTTTCATTTACTGAGGAAATAAACATTAATTTAATAAAAATTTCAAGACAGAAGCCAAACGAGCACTGAGTTAAGAAAATTGATTAGTGAGCATGGTGAAGATTGAAAGTCTATGCGAGAAATATCAGAGAGTGTTGACAAGAATCATTTAATGGTTCACGGCATTATAAAATGCTTCAAAGCAACTAATCAGGTGGCAAATAAGCCTAATATAGCCCACAATAAGATTTTCACGGAAGTAGATGAGCGATAGTAGTAATATAGAGTAGATATTTAATAAGAAAAGTGAATCAAATTCGTTCTTTCGTGCCCCAAAATTAACTATTATTGCTGAAAAGAAAATAGGAAAAAGAGTCTGCCCATTAACAATAAGATATGTGCCCCATAAGGCAGATCTCAATGGAAGAACAGCTAGACAAAAGCCTTTTATAATTAAACGAGATTAGACCGTAAAACTTAAATTCCCAAAAAAGCATGAAAGCAATGATTTTTCTTATTCGAAAAACGTCTTATTTATTGATGAGAGTAAATTCGATATTTTTGGTTCCGATTGCAAACTTTACGTCTAGAAAAATTCGAACGAGGAGTTGCGCACAAAAACTTTGAACGCAATTGTGAAGCATGGTGGCAGATTAGTAATGGTTTGGGGCTCGTTTTCAGGTGCTGCCTCAGAAACTTTGCATTTTATTTTTGGCAGAATGAATTAGAATGTACATCTCGACGTTTTAAAGAAAAATTTGCCACAATGTGTGCGAAAACTTTCTCTTGGTAACAAATGGCGATTTTATCAGGATAAATGATCCGAAACATAAACCTTATCGAGTGCATTCCTGGTTCCTATATGTCATGACACTCCACCTGAAAGCCCCGATATAAATCCCATCGAAAATTTATGGGTACATCTTTAGAAAAAAATTCGAGAACACACAATTTCCAGTACAGATGAACTGAAAAGAATATTGCTGCAAGAAAGGGAAAATATTGAATCTAATTTTGAAAAAATGGTGCAATCTATGCCTAAATGTATTAAAATGGTTATAAAAAAAACAAGGGTTTACATACAAATTACTAATTTATTTGAAATTATATATAGTTTTTAAAAGCTTCTTATCCTTCCGAGTTTGGTGGTTCACTACTTTTTGATTTGTTTTTTGTCAAATTTTCTGAATTAGTTTATAATTTTTATATTTGCAATAAATATACTATTAAAAATTCATTTAACTAAGTTTCTTATCATTTTTAGTTTAAAACTTTTGACTGTATTAGTATCTTTTCATTAATGTTCGAACTTTGTTCGGTGCGATTGTATTACGAAATAAAAGTGGAAGTGAAAATTCTACTTCGGATTGGCAGATGCACTTGATTGAATGTTTTGGTAGACGAATTTGAATAACACCATAAGATTTAAAAGCAATTTTTTGAGTCTTAAGCTTTTACCAAAATCAACTGTTTCGACCTCTTCGGAAAATGCGTATCTAAATTCTGTCGAAAATAATTTAGCGATCACGAGTATACTCATCAAACACAGAGTATGTGTAATATGAAATTATGTTGCAATAAACTTACTTATCTTTATTTTAATAATCACATTTATTTATTTACTTAAATTAACATACATTTTTTTACATATGAATGAAAAGAAGCATAAAAAATTAATTTATTATTTTAATTTGCTTTTAGAGATACAAAAAGATCCTCATCCCGGTTTTTATTACCAGGCGCGCCACTTACTGAATAGTTTAAAACAATTTATGGTTGCCTAATTGCTTCTGGGGTGACTTATACAACACAACAATGCGTTTAAGAAAAAAAATTCATATTATATGTGGGTTTTCTCTGATAATAATTATTAACAATCTTTTATTTGTTCCTTTGATTCCGACGTGGCCTTAAAATATTTTAAACATCTTGAAATTTACGAATATGTTTGAGTTTTTACTAAAATTGAAATTCAAACTTCAAATTGTCTCTTCTTATTACTCCTGACGAATAAACTCATCATAACACAAAATGTTGTACTTTTTCCATGACGAGTATACTCGTCAAAAACAGCTAACTGGTTAAGACAGTTCTTTTAAGAAATGAACATCTATCTCAGAGGCAAGTCATAGTGATTATCCATTTGGCGACAGTTAATCCAAATTTTTGCTTTCGATTAAACTTTTTGCTTGAACCTTATTTCTTGATTTCTTTCATATATTTTTTCCTCTGACTGAAAGGAGTTTTTGGCTGAAACGGCGGACGATCTCGGGAACATTTTCCAGAAAATGGAAGACGATGGAAGAAGGCAACCACTGATGACAAATCTAAGAGTCATGAACTTCTTAAATAAAAATTTATGTCAATCTTATGATTGAAGAACCTGTTGAGGTTTTCATTAATTCTGTTAATAAAGATCCCAAAATATCAAAGTTCGGAAATAATTCGGGTAAACTGTATTTTACCTCATTGATAGACTACAACTAGAGGAGCAGTTTTACAGAAGTCTTTGAAGTTTCCCTTCCTAACTCCCTTCAAAGGTTAAAAATGCCACTACTGACAGAATAGCCATTATCTCTGTTTGAATAATGGGATAAATTTATTTTTTTTTCTCGTTTCGTTTGTTATTAAATGGTGTAAATACTAGAATGTAAGAATAGTTTTCTTCGTAATTTAAACCATTTTTTTTAATATAATTTAGAATATTCGAAGAAAAAAATAGGCTTTTTGCGCTCACATAATTTTTTTTCTCTTTTTCTTATATGCCTAGCAATATGAAAACAATTTCTATAAAAATTAGTTTACTCTTCCTTTAAAGCGTTAATATATCTTTTTATTACTTTCTCGTATACGTAGTATAGAGAAAATATAGTTATCATTAAACAAACAAAAAAAAAACAAAAAAAAATAATCGAACTTAAGATTTTGCCGAAATTTTACGTTTTAGACCTCAATGAGTTCGAAAAACACACATTTGGAAAATGATCGAAATGTGACAAAGATAATAAAACAAAAATGCTTTCATCTAGACGGATGAAATTTAGTATGCAGTTCTTACATTAAATTCGTAGATTTCTATCAAATTTTGAGCAAACAGTGGAAGTCTGTCTGTCCGGCTGTTCGAATATAGGGTAACACGATAATACAAAACGAAAAGAGCTTGATGGATAAAATTCGGTTCAGATATTTAACATCTATAGTGTAGATATCTATAACATTTTATGCCAGCCCCAACAAGAGGTTTACCATCTGTCGGTCTGTACTTTCATACACATGTAAACGCGACAGCTCAAAAATATAATGACTTTAAATATATCAAATATGGTATGGGATTTTGTGACTGCAAATGTAGTTTTGGGTCAAATTTTAATTTCAATCGGTTGGGAAAGACACAAATTCGAGCTTTGGATACTATTAACCGCCTGCCAGGGAGTAATCACCAAAAAAACTTGCCAAGGTTGACACGATCGATTCATTAAAAATGATAAATTCACAACAAAGGTTAATATTTCATAACTATCGTACGCGAATGCCATGCAAGGCGTTCTCTGGGATAACACTTTTATTACAAAATATACGAGAAAGTTTTTGGGAGACCTTTCACGCTGTTTTAATAAAGTGTGTTGCTAACAGCGGGGAGGTTCGGGGGTAGATAGCAAGAAACTTCAGGTGCGATGCACTTCCTCTTATAGCGTACATATGTAATATGGGAAACACTCAGCTCTCTCAATTATATAATCAGTGATATATCGAGTTTCAACAAAATCAACTTTAGGAAATGAATTTATCAAAAATTTAAATTTATGTTCAATACTTTCACACCTTTAATAGAATATTATTTTGAAAGTTCATATCAAATATAATGTCCAATTTTTTCCATGCTCTTTTGAACTTATCCTGCTATAGAATGCAATTAATCACTGGCATGTATAAATAGCTGATGTTAATTCGTTTTACAACCTGCACCCCTAATTTATTGCAGGAAGGTTATCTGACTAGATTTTAACTACAGTTTTCACTTATCCATTTATGCATAGTTAAAAAGTTAAAGTTGCAGACTGTTAAAAAACAAACCTATTAAGGTTATTGGTAGTTGAGAGTGTCAGAAATGTCAATAAAAAATGCTGAAAAGCTTACTTCCTTGTTTCATCGCGGAAATTCCTTCAATCAACGTACAAGAAGTAAATGGAGCAGCATTTCAGTTACAGTTTTTACTTGTCCATCTATACAGAGTTAGGAAGAAAATTTGAAGAAAGGGTAAAATGGAAAGCAGATCCAATGGTGATTCGCCAGACTTAGATATGAGTAATACTGCAAAAAATATTTCTCAATATGATACAACTGCAATATGATTTAATAAAAAAGAGCTTTGCCTCCAATTAACCAAAATTTTTGGTTGCAACTATATGAACTATATTTTAGAAAATGCCTATTTCACCCATGAGTGATTTCTAACAAAAGAAAAGGAATATGCATTAAACAAAAACGTTTCCATTCAGGCAAGCTGAAAGTGAAATCAAAAAATGGCAAATTAGAAAAAGTGAAGAAAAACAAGTCTTGGGTGGGAATGAGTACCAGCAGACCAACAACAACAACAACAACAACAAAAAAAAAAACCAGTGCTGTGAACATTTCATCTCATCGTTGCAAAGTTCATAGACAAATAATGTTCTATTTTGCTTTCTGAGAATCGATTTCACAACAAAAGAATTTTAATACATAGCTACTCGATTTAAAATCCGTTTTGATGTCCCTCCTACTTGCAAATTGTGCTGCAGAATCAAAGGGCAAGGTACCATCGAGCAGGTCATATAATTCATGCCTAATACATACTACTTATCATAAAGGCACAAACAAAAAATTACTGCTGTTGATATAAGTAAAAGGATTTTGTACAAGTCAATCCATTTTTAAATTATATTCCATTTCATGCTAAATAGACAAATCTAAAAAAGAATAAACACTAAAGTTGAATAGGTGTAAAATAATACTTCTATTAATTTAAAGAAACTTTTATTTTGGAAAGAAAAATTTTAATTAATTTTTAAAAATTTTATTTAATTGGAACATATAGACATAACACAGAAAAAAAATTTTTTTGATTGATTTTGACCAACTATAAAAAACTACTAGTTACTAATGTATCTGACAGATAAAGCAAATAATGATATTCACCGTAACAAAGTAACTGTGCGTAAAACAAATTTTCCGATTTTAAGTTGACTTATGCTGAAGTCCATATTTTATAAATTTTAAGTAATTTACAAAAAAAAAAATCATCATTTATTGGAATATTAAATATCATTTAAATCAATAGTATCTGTTTTAAAAGACTTAATTTGAGGAATCCAACAAATTGTTACACTTACTTTAATTGGTAAATGAAATGTAATTTGAAATACTCTCCCAACATATATGTGTGGTATTGTAAATAGTTCAATCTCTTTTACAGATAAGTATATGCAAAATAGTCCCAATAATAAAATTTGTAACAAAAGCATTCAGTAAATATATTGTTTCGGATCCATCAGTAAAAAGAGTTTTAAAGAAACAAAATTCGTTTACAATTAAAGAATCTATATAATGTGTTAACCATTATCAATTTACACAAATTGATTTTATTAAAAAAAAAGGATGCTTTAATATTGAATTTTTAACTGCCAAAAGCTTAATTCAGAATCAATGATGAACCAAATTATTACAGTACAATTAAAGAAACCAATTTTACTTCCTTTCATTAAATTGATTAAAAAAAAATGACAAGATTAAAAAAAATAAAATTTATCCCCTAAAAACTGAATGTATAATGCTTCGTCAGTAATAAAATTTTGAAAGAGATTTTCAAAATATGCTGAAGAAATGCCTCAGAATAGCTGTAATGTTGAATTCCAGTTTCCTTTTTAAATCATTTAGAAGAAATTAAAAGTATGTTTAATGCATTGGATAATTTTAATGAAATGCAAATTCAATATCTGCACTATAAATATCATTCCACAAACATTTTTTAAAGATGTCTTTTTAATGAATAAAACCCATTTCCCACATACTAAAAATATATCTTCTTTTCTATTTTGTGTTGCTATTTTTTGAAGTCTTCCACATTCTAAACAGTTTATTACCCAAAGTAGATATAATGAATTCACGATAATAAATACTCATCATGCGCAATCTCGTATGGAAAACCTTTATCCATTTTTTTAGTACTGTTTTTCCAGTTTTTGGTTAAAAAAAAAATGATTAATATTCAACCTTTTGCATTTGGAAAAGTAATTCTTTGAAAAATAAATAAAACGTTAAAATGATGCACTGTCTTGAATGGTGAGCATGAGGCACCATCCGAGTGCATAGGGTTAATAAATATTATGCAGTGCAGCATAAAAAGAAGAAAACATAAAATGCTCTTCAGTACAAACTGTACCCAATGAAAAAGACTTCTCATCAAAAGAAAAATCCTCCTTCCCTTCCCTTAAAACATAATAAAGAGTGACAAGGAAGAAGAAAAGACAAAGGATGAACTTTTAAATTTTTAGATTCTGGATTAAAAACTTTTAACTGAGTCAATAGTTTCTAAGCATGGCTCTGATACTTACTAGTTATCTAATCATGCATTCATGTAAATGAGCTTATGAAATTCTTTAGATGTGTATTAATCACCTTTCAGAATAAAAAAATATATGAATGGAGTTATAAAAATTATTAATTACAAATACAGAATTATTAGACTGTGAAACTCGTTTCATTCACAGTATTTCAGTTGCTTAAAATTCTTAATTTTGTATTTATTGAGAGTATCAGTTTTATCAAAATAAAAATAAGGATTCACATAATTTAACTTTTTATTTTCTTAAAGTATGTGTACAATAAAACACTGTAAGCTGCCAAAAGCATTTAAAGTACATCTATTTTTACATTTTTTTTTTTTATTTTTAAAATAAAAATATATAAAGCTTAGCATATTTCAAGTAAGACATGATCAAAATATAAACACTATAGCAATAAAAAATGAACAATAAAACGACCATAAAAAGACCAGTGCTAACCATGACAAGGAACATAAGCAACAACAACTGATAAAATTAAGGTAATTTCAATTAAGATTTCAGAAAAATTGAACAATTCTTTTTTTTAAAAAATGGATTCTTTTTGAAGATAAAGATGAGATAAAATGGTAATATCAAAGAAACGATAATGGGACAAATACACCGAGTTTGAATCAATTTAACTAGAAATAACAATGAAATGAATAAACTACAAAATCACTAACTATTCATAAATTTAACTTAACTGCTTCATTGTCATTTTACATGGATTGTTTTAAGTGTAAACTATTCAAAGCAAAAAATTTTATAATTTATCTTTGCTTCACTTTTATTTACATCAGGGCAAATCCTTGCAAAACCGACGACTTCATGTGCAGACAACTAAACTCTGATGATAATGGTTCAACAGTAAACACGGAGTGAACAGAGTAAATGCAATAAAGCAAGATCAGAATAAAAGTTGAGAAATATTACTTTAGAACACTATTATTGTATACAAAGTAGTCAAAAGATTGTTTTGCTTAGAGCAGAAACATTCATTGTCTACAACCAGCTTCTTCCCAAGCTACGCTTATACAGTCCAGAAAAAGGAATGATTGAAGATGAGGAAGTTGTCTGCATTGAAGCAGTTCTAAGGAAGAAGTCAGAAGGAATGTTGTTTAGGGGTGGCTTCTGACATGCATAGTCCAACGAGTTTTAAGCAAATTTTCATCTTGGTGTGTGAACTGGATTTTATTTTTTCTTGAGGGTGAAAAAGCCTCGTTTTTTGTGTTCGTCTTTCTTGTCACCAGCAGGCAGTGTCTGTGAACGTGATGGACCAGCGGATCCTTCGCTTCCAATGGCTGCTTGAAGTTTCTGTAGCCACAAATTCATCTCGTCCTGTATTGATCAAAAGTTTAATTAATAACAAAATTTTTTAAAATGAAATTCTATTGTAAACACAAAAAATGTCAAAAAATAAAAGGTAATCATAAATAGTTTGGGTCGTTGCCTACTTCAGAGAAAAAAAATTATTAAAATTTTTTTTCCCCAATGATCAATTATTACAATAAGATATAAATTTTCTATATATATTTTTTCCAAAAGCAATCTTACTTATTTTTTTAAAGAATTATCTTTAAACTTGTTTAATATGAGCTTTAAAAAAAAAATGGAAAAGTAGCACCAATCAACAAACTAGAAAATATCTAACTCTAATCAGTTTGGGCTTCAAATATATTTCTGTGTTTCAAAATGTAATGAAGAGGGGTTTTTTTCTGCAAAATGAAATTTTCTTTCTTACTCCCTTTCCTTTCTTTCCCCATGCTAAAAATTTATATTAAAAATAGTTAAAAAATCTGTTAAAGTTTCCAATAGATAATTTTAAAATTAAAGTAATGCAGTATGAACAAATATTATATTAAAAATGAAAATGTAATTTATAATAATTTATATCAACATCAATTTTATTTAGATCAATCAAAGCTTTTAAAAGAAAAGCTTCGTTCTCGTATTATAATTTACTAGCAGTACCTGCACAACATTGCCTGTGGCATAACATCCTAGAGGAAAAATTTGCTTTAAACTTAAGTCTAGCCTCCACCCAATATGATATGAGCATGTCACACAATGTCAAATGAACATATAAAATTATTATCAAAATAACCACATAAGAAATCATCAAAGAAACCACATAAGAAATCATCAAAAATAACCACAAAATTTTTTTTTATAGCACATATTCAGAAATATTTAGACTGTTATAAAGGTAAAAGTATGATAAGTTCATATACAAAACAATTCACTATAAATATACAAAGCTGTTTCAAAATTTAAAACTAAACAAAAAAGTCTTTGTATCCACTGTTCCACACTTATTTATCAACTATGTATAATCTGATACAAAAATAAAATTCAGCTTGCTTCATAATATTTCTTTGTAAACTATATTGGCTGGGCGATCACTTCATTCCTCATGAGATTCATTCCATCTTTGTAATTCAATTGCAGTGTGATTTAAAGAGAACAATTACTTCGTTTAGTCTTTCCTTTCCTAAGACATTCTTTCTGATATTTGCAAAACGAACATTTCTTTCCTCCATATTTTTATAGTCGCGCAACAAACAAACCGTTTTGGCATTTAATGTGTCCCAGCTGAGGTTTGATTTTCTTTTTTTGGGTATAATGAGTTATGAAACATTTTTCAAAATCAAACGTAAAGAAAAACAAAAAATGTATCGCACATGTATACCACAGCTCTTGTTATTTGCGCATGTTCAGTTTGAGGTTTTCGCATATGTGTAGATAAGTACAAAGCACAATACTGATGTTTTACGCATGCAGGAATTGTAGTGGGAAATTAATTCAAATCGCAATTATAAAACTCCTTTTTATTTTTTATTTTGATATATTAAACCTTCCCCAATAAATACCCTATAAAATGTTATAAATATCTCCAATATCAATTAAGTATTTCTCGAGATTTTCTTTTTCATATATACAGACCTTTTCAGGAGACTTCATTTTAAACTATATATAGATTTGGATAGACTGCAAAATACTAAAATTGATAATAATGCAACCGCTAAAAGATATTAAATCCATCTCAGCAATCAAAAGATCTATACATATTACATTCATTTGGTGAAGTACTAAAATATAAATCAATAAAGCATTCATCTAAATAGAAAGTTACTTAAATTATAAACTATGAAGTTTTCTTCAAAGGTTTGCATTAAAAAAATATTAAAAACAAAAACAGATTCAGAAGTAAATTAATTAAAAAACTTTTTTGATACTTTGGAAGACGTAGTAGAGGTTAAGAACAAATAAAAGTAGGAAATAATAATGGAAATCATCATAAAGGAATTCTTGAAATTACAGAAGAAAAACCAGTAACAAAATAAATATATAAAAATGTAGGTTCAATAGTTCAATATATGAAAATTTTTAATACTTACATCATCTTTAGCTTGGAAGAGATATTCTGCACCATTAGACAATCTAAAATAATAAAAATATTTTTTTAGATATAAATAAACATAGAATTTTTGTAATTATTTTTTAAAAACAGAAACTAATTTTTGTATTTAGCAGAAATTTCCAAAGCACTGAGTTATAAAAAGTTGCCAAAATATTCTCCATTGATTAAGCTTTCTAGAAAAACCTGCTTAAAAAACTTGTTGGTCTCTAAATTATTCTTTCATTTTAAATATAAATTATATATCTTAACACTGTAAAATATATTAAATTGTAGGGGGAAAAAAACACATTTATAATGACAGATTTTGTTTTGTTAATGAAATATGATTTATTATTTTGCAACTTTAAAATTTCTTAAATTTATTTCAATTCCAAGTGGATATTTATTATTTTGTGTGTTTCACGCTACAATACACAGCTAAAAATTTTTAACATTTGCTTTATTTGAAGCCAACATTCAAAAAATTCTTCTCCATTACTGTAGAAGTACTTGATTGAATTGGTCAGTTCATCACTTGAGCCATCAATTTTTACTTTTTTTTTAATGACGTCATTTATATTTGACATTCAGCCATTTTTAAGAACATACTCCTTCTCTGAACGAATTATAAAAGATTTAAATAATTCAATAATTTACATTTTATTCTACAATGATTTCCAAATTCATTTATATCCTATATATTTCAATGAAATAAGGAAATTAAATGTTGTACAGACTAATCACATATCTTTGAATGGTTATTAATTATAATGGATAAATAAGGTTTGGATTCAAGTTGGTTACTTCCTTTTGCAAATTTCTCTAATCACACTACAGATGATTTCAGTCCTTGGCGAGTATTGATTATTGTTTTGTGCATAGACTGGATTGTAATAAAGAAGGATAAAAATAGATAACCTCACAGGAATTAAATATAGATCATTTTGTGACTTGAAAGTAGAAAGTACAACTTTAAAGGATATTTGAGATTTTATCTGGCTTCTAATCTAAAAGTTAATAGACTTATGACTATTATCCATTAATCAAAGATCTCGATACTTACATATAAAAACAAAAAACTTTAATTACCCCAACCCCTACTTTTATGCAATCAGATATCTTCTGTTTAGGAAATGTCTCAAGTCCCATTAAAAGCGAACAGAAATGTATAGAGAAAACTTAAGTGTTTTCTTATGATGAAATTAATATATAGAATTTAATTATTCATTGACAGCAGAAAATTGAAAATAATTTCATGTATTAGATATGATTAGGATGAAAAAAATATCAAATTAAAAAGAAAACATGGTATATCAATACATATACAAGAGAATGTAATATCTTACTTGAGGCGGAAAACATGCTTCCTTTTTGTGTAATCTGATGGAACTTGTGCTGTGGCTCCTCTTAGATCTATTGGTACTTCATTGCGATAATAATTTTCAGGCTCCTGGAGCATTAAAAAAAATTAATTAAAATAGATAATTATTTAAAAATTAATGAAAAATTGAATACAGAAATTAAAAACATACCTGTTTGTAATGCCTTTGGTCCTTGTAAGCAAATAACTTGCTTCCTTGTAGAACAATATAAATTTTGTCCCAAGATCTGATGGAAGAAAACATGCATATTCATTGAATATTTCAAATAATTATTGCAATAAAATTAGCAAATTAACCAATTATTATTTTAACGTTACAAAACATTTAAGCCTCAATTTAAAATGTTTATCAGCAATATTCCTCCATAGTTTTTCATGTTGGTTTATTTTTTCTATCTCGTAAAAATAGCATTAATAGTAAAAAAAAAAAATACTAAAGTATAAATATATAAAAATAAAAAATATCAAGATTTCTAAAATGTTTAAGCAGTCAGATACACAGTGATAAAATGTAAACTCTGAGAACGTTATAAAATTTGGGGGGGGAGGGGAGACTCAAAATGAGCACAAAAAAGTCTTTTAGAAGCAAAATTCTTACATAATTACTTTGAAAGAAATAATTTCAATTAACTAACAATATAATTTTTGAAGAGACCAAAATGGAAAAATATGATTTAATATTTTCTTTTATGATTGCTTTGTCCATTTTTAAGCATTTCTGGATCAAACAGCTTTTTATTTGCTGGATTATTACATTAGTTATCAATATGAAAAGAATATATCACATACACACATAAAAAAAATTTTCTGAGAACTATAACTAAACACCAACAATCAAAATTTTTTAATTTTTAATATTTCACAACAGTGTCAAATAAATTACTGATCAAAACATTATACACTCTGTGCTTTATGCATCAGAGAATTATCCACCTTATATTAACTTACCGACTACTAGCTCTTTTGGTAGTGGACTCCCATTCTTGCTTTCGTCCTAACAAGCCTTCACATTGAACCTCCTCATCAGAAGAGGTAGCTGTTGGACTGCCTTTTTCTATGAATAGAAGTAAATACTTTTAACTATTTGCACAAAACTGCAATGTCTTAAAAAAAAAGTTTCACAGTGCAGCAAAAATACCCCTGATAAAAGCACCCAAGAGATTTCTATACAAAAAAAACTGGAAACACTTGAGGAATTGAAAAATATATGCGCTGCTGAACTTTCAGATCTCAACTACATAGGACACGGCTGATATAAGAGAAGATATTTTTGATTTCTTACAGGATATGAAATCCTTGGACAGAAAGCAACTGAAATATTTACAGAACTCTATTAATTAGTTCAACTGAAAACATGATAAAATATTTATCACAAATCGAATGGAGACATACAAGGCAAAAATTTTAACAAGGTTTCATAATGAATCACTTTTGTTAATAAGAATGTTATGCAATGTTTGTTTTATATAATAATTAAAAAAAAAATTGCAAGTTTATCAAATGTTTATAGTTTTCTATTAAAATGCAAACATAAAAAAAAATATCAAAACACCCAGATTTTTTTTAACTGATTTCACCCACTCTTCTGACTATTTTAATTTAAATAAAATAGAAATCTGGAAGCAAAATTTTCATTAAAATACAATTAAAAAATTGCACTTGCTAAAAAAAAAATATGTTGTGCAAATTAGGATGAATATTGATAAGAAAATTAAAATATAGTGAAAAAAAAAAACACTATGAAGTATAAAGATTTATCCAAGAAGACAACCACAAATTGGTTTTCAGAACTTCTTAATTTGAAATTAAGTAAAAGAAACTTGAAGAATGTAGCAATTTATACTGAAAGTGATTCTTGTAAATGATTGATCCATTATAATATATTCATAGAATTTTTTTTTCATGTTCACACATAATCATGTTTCTTAAATTACATAAGAGTCCACCATCAATATAATAAATACTATAAGGAAAACAAAATCAATGCCACATTATATTATATTTGAAATAATTTGAGATTAAAATACTAAAACTATTATGACATTCTAATATTTAAAAGAATGTTTTCCAGCCATTACTCTTCAGTCATCATATATAGTGCTACGTGGCAAATTATTGTATTTTATGCAATCATCATTGCAAAATGCATTTTTGAATGTCTTTGAATATAGAACACCGATACTAACATATTTTTAAATAAACTGCAGACCTGCCAACACCAACAGTATGCACATACTGGGAAATATTAAAAATATGATATAATAAAAAATAAGAGACAATTGCATAGTATTTCTCATTATATGTTTTGCTTTTTTTTTAACATATTTAAAACAAAACTTTTTCCTTTTTTGAAATATAAACAAACTCTAAATTTTTTTATATTTGGCAGTAAAGGCAGAGCTATTCATAGTTGGCAGATCTGGGCTTTGTAACATTGCAAATGATTTACTAATCAATAAATAGGTAAATTCAGCAATTTGAAATAGATTCAACAAAGTAAAATCTTTCATTGTCAGAAAAGCTTTCTTTCATTGTCAGAAAAGCTTTCAAACAGGAAAAAACTGCTAGTTAAGAAATCCATAAAATAAGCAAGTTTTGTTCCAGTTAGCAAAGCCAACACCAGAAATCAATGTCCTTGAAAAAATAACTTCATCCCAAAGCCACCACCTATTATCACCAGCACAAAAAGAAATTTACCAAAAGATTCATCTTCGTCGTCATCATCGATAGCTGGTGACTTCTTTTTCCGCCAGCTACTAAATGGTGATTTTGATCGCGACCTTTTTTTCTTGTCCTTTTCAGGAGAAGGAGCTTACATAGAGCAAGTAAAAAAAATTAAAACTACATCCAAAAAATCCACTTAACAAAAATTTTGTTCATTAAAACTTTTTGAATTGCCAAATTAATATTTTCTTTAGTGTTGTAAATGAATTAAAATTTTTAGTTTAAATAAAATATGATTGCGCATCAACTTACTGCTTGGTGCTGACTGGGATTCTTGAGGGAGTCCACTGCGAGCTGAAGTTGTAGCTAAAAGTTCATTTAAAAGAGTTAATACAAAAGATATGCAGATTTTTTTTTAACGATAAACATTTATATTAATTGTGAATATACAGCCAGTTTTTACCCACTCCCTTGTAAATAATTACGTATATATTTTATACATATAAAAAAGAAGAGTGAATTTGAGCTGTTTCTAAATTTTCTCCAAATACATATAAATGTTAAAACTGCATATGTTGCTGCTGTTTGACAAATATGTGATGTATTTGAATATTATTCAGCTTTTACAATTACAAGCAACAAAAAATATTTAAAAGGAAAGCTTTTTGCAGTAATGGCAGATATTTTTGAAATATTTTATTCAATTGTAATTCCTTTTATTTCAGGCATTTTCTAAGAAACTAAAGCATCTTATTGTCCATGCACATAGCAGATTCAACTATCAAGATTATTTAGTTTTATATATTTAGTTTTAAGACCAATAAAAAGAATTTTATATTAAAATATTTACTTTTAAAGCTTTTTCTCCCAATTTCCTTGCATTAATATTTAACATTTAGTTAAATTTGTAATTTTTAAAATGTCAACTAAGAATAAAAAGCAATAAAACTTTCAGACTGTACAAAGAAATATTAAATGTTTCTTAAAGTTAAATTCTTATTTAAATTAGGAAGAAATTAAGTTTCTACACCAAAATTTAAGATAGTCAACTTTGAAATCGCAAAATACCAACTGAAGATCTGAAATTTTTTGAAATTAGTAACTAGAAATTTACAAAACTCCCCCCCCCCTCTCTTTTTTTTTAATATCTATTCTATTCCAGAAAAATCTCTTGCTCTCTATAAATTCTAACAAAAAGACATTTGAAAATGCTTTACATGTATTTTTTAATTTATTACATTCCAATAACAAATTTATTTATTAAACATTTACTTATCTTGATAAAGTAAAACAAAGTTATTTTCGTGAAATTGGCAATAATATTAGATAGCGTACCATAGATATACCACCAAACTAGGAACATATACATTTTTAAAATTTATGTAATAGAAAATTTCATTTTGAAGTAATTTGCAAGCAAAGACCTTGAAAAGAGTACTTTACTAAAAGTTCCCTATTAACGATAGTTTCACAACCAATTATAAAAAGGTTAATTGAAGGTTCTAATTTCTTAGTATAAAATAATGAAATTAGTTAAAGAATATGGTTATTCAATGAATAAAATTTGCTCAATATAATCTTTAAATATTTTAGCTACACAAATATTTTTATTCAAAATAGGTACAAGAATTTCCATCCCCATTTACCAGGTTGATGCATTAGTTGGAATAAAACACCACACAGAAAAGTCAATTACTAATGCTAATTTATCTTTTCTACAGCTACAGACATCACATTCTTGCGATAAAAGCAAAAATACCTGTCTTTTTAGTCTGTGCTGTAGGAGGAACTTCCTTTGTAGCACTAGGCGACACTCTTTTCCGTTCTAAGTGTAAAATAAAGATCAAAACATGCAAGACATGCATTTTAAAAAGAAAAGAAAACTGAAAAGACATGCAACATGCATAAAGAAATATTTTTAGCAAAAATGTACAGAATTTCAAACAGCACATCAAAAGAATTAGAAAATCAATGAGAAGGGGGGAAAAAAAATGTTAAGGAAGGAAATTTAGATAAGAATTTAAAGAGTATTACTTTTACCCTTTATGATATAAATTAAAAGTGAAAGTGTTTCTGTTCTTTATTATTTTAAAATATTTAATGAATCATACAATAAATGAATTTTAGAAACAACATGGTTTATCCTGTATGCTTTCACACTTTTATTAAAATATTAATATTGTGCAGTAAAATTTATTAAATCGGAAATCAAATTTCATTCTCCTGGTAATTTAAATAATGAATTTCTACTAAAGAATTTTCAGTCATTCATATTCCTTGAATGAACACATTTGACATCCAACAATGAAATTAATTTAGCTTAAAACTTCTATGGCAACAGCATTTGAAAATTGGAATTTGATAAAAAGTACTTTTTTAAATACTACAAAAGCTATTGTCTATCCCAAGTAATCTTTCATTTTCTATATCTCAGATAAATGCTTCTAATTCTTTGGTAAAAATTGCATATAAAATCAATTCTTTTATTAAAACTTATGCAATTTTGTATTTCACTACTTGTAAATAATTTTTCCCACTGGTGATAAATTAAAAAAATATATTTAATCTGAAATTTTTTAATGATATAATGATTTATTAAATTAATAGTGGCGGTGAAAAATCAGGCATACACTGCAAAGATGTAGTTAAAAAAAATGTAACAAATAAAGCAAAACAATTTTCCATTAAAAGCTACGTTTCCTTAGCTGCTTTCAAAACTGCATATCAACAGATTAAAAAAAAAAAAAAAAAAAACATTGAAGCATATAAATGGCAAAAGATTTGTGCATCTAACTCAATAGCTTTGTCAACTAAGCACATAATAATAATAAAAATAATTAACAGCAGCAAAGAGCAACTTCATAACTAATTTTGCATATTTATAACATTTACCTTCTTGTGCTACTTCTGTTTCACCACTAACAGATACAGCTTCTTTTTCTGGAGACTTTTCACCATCAACTCTGTCAAGAAATTAACCATAAAAAATTTTTATAAAAAAAATACAGAAGCAGATGTTATCCAGTACAATCTAAAACAATTGATTATTATCACTATCTATTTTTACAATTATTATCATTAATAGCTTTTATTAAATATAAGAAATATTAATAAAAACAAAAACAACAACAAAAAAAAACCCTCCAAAGATAACATGCATTCATAAGGAATTTAAATCTTCCAAACTTTAAATAAAATATATCGTAGAATAAATCCATAAACAGATCTTACTTTATTCATAATTTTTAAATAAAGAAGGAATAATTTCTCTCAATTAATGAACAGATAGTTACAAAATATACTGTCCTTTACTCATTTATTGATAACTTATTATATTTTAAATCCATCAAAAACTTTGAATTAAAGATGTAACTTAAAGAAAAGTATTGATTTTTTTTTTCTTCTTCAATTTCAAGATTTGGATATTGTTAATTTGAATGATCTAATTTTTTGAATACAAATATCAATACGACAAAAATTCGAAATTCCAATTATGAAAGAAATTTACAAAAAAAAAAAAAAAAAAAACTTATTTTCTCATGATTTTTACATATAACTTTTACTAATTCTGCTATGTTTATATAACATTTTTCTCAGGAATTCAAATAAGTTTTATCTATGTAATCATTATTTTGCAAAGGAAACTAACACTGGTATGAATTCTTACTTTATAATTTTCGGTTCCTCTACATTTATTTACTTACAATTCATTACAAAACATATTTATCTTTTTAAATTTTCAAGAACTGGAAAGATATTCCAGATAAAGTAAGTGTATCAAACTCAAATTCTACATTAGGCCAAATAAAGAAAAGTTTTTGCCCCCCCTCCCCAAATTAACATAATGCCTATAAACATACCTGTCTACTGGAGGAGCTTCTTGTGGAGGAGGTTCTAAAGCTGCTAGGCGAGCAAGTTCCTCCTGCCTCTTTCTCTCGGCTTCTTCCTCTTCTTTCCTTCTGAATTCTTTTAATTCAAACTAAATTTCACACAGACAAACAAACCAAAAAATTAGGTCTTCAGAAACAAATTTTTTTTAAAAGGTCACAGTTCCACGAAATTATGTTATTAAACAAGATATTTACCGTTGTCATTCGTTCAAGAGCTGCAAATCTTTCTTCTTGGGCTGCTGCAGACTTTTCAAAGGCTTCGTGCTTTTTAATTAGCTGCTCAACGTCATCAATGCTATGCTATAAAAGAGAATAATGAAAAAAATTATTTAAGTGCTGCTTTTACATTCAGAATGAAGGAGTTATTAAAAAAATTCTTAAATAATATATGTGTCTAAATTATATATGCGAGTGATACTTACTCCAAGTTCTTGGCTTAACAAATAAGGCTCTTGGGCTACAAGCCATGCTTCAGCAACAGCAGCATCTCTAGCAAACTGATATACTTCCAGAACTAAAAGGGGAAAATTAAATAACAGAATTAAATAATACTCAGCCATTAAGTTACACTTTTTGTTAAAGAGTAACACAAAATAACTAAGAAAACATACTGAGCTGCAAATGTTCCCATCTTTCTTCCCACCTATTCATCATAGAAGTTCTTTGATTGGTTAGTGACAAAAGTCTTTCTTTAATCTATAAAACAATTTTATTTTAATACATATTTCTTTTAAAATACTAAAAATAAATTTATTATTAAATCTATGGGGAAAATAAAAGAAATTATAAACTGCAACAGATACAGCTTCTTTTTCTGGAGAAAAAGGAAAATTAAAAATACTTAGAATACATAGAATTAAAAATACTTAGACATTCAAAATATAAAGTAAAAATAGCAAAACCAATAAAAAAATGTATTTCCCTTAAGTTTTTTAAAAAAATGCCATGCTGCTAAATGATTTGATTACATTTTCTTTATTAATATATCAATTTTCTCACATAAAAAAACAAGACAAATATTTCAAAATGAATATAAATAAAAATATTTATATAAGCCAGTGACACAGTTTAAGTATTTTTAAATGCTCCCCTCCTTATTGCGCGTCTTTCCCAAAAGAAAATGACTTAAGACTCCATATCTAACAATTCTAGTTGGTGTTTTTGCTCATTTAAAAAGACGTTTATGACTTTAATAAGATACAGTCTATTATAGAGTAAGCTTTAGAACTTTGCACAGACTGATAACTCTAGTAAAAATGAGTATATATTGCAGAATTTAGAACAAATAACATTAAAAAATCAATTTCTTATTAATATCTTAATGCACCACAATGCAAATGAAATATAAAATATGCATAACAGATTTTTGTATTTTTAAAAACATTTGATGATATAATACAGCACATAGGGTTAGATGAAAATTTATATCACTTTAAGTCGATTTATGACCATATTATGCACATAACTTGATTATTCTTGCCGATAGTGTTCAAGACTAGCATTAAAATACATTAATTACATCTGCAGATAATTTTCAACATAAACATAGTCTTTTATATCAAAAAAATCTTAATACATTAGAATGTGTAAAACAATTTGGCAGAAAAGTTTTCCTCTCTCTTATCCTTCAAAAGTCATTTAAAATTTTTAAAAATGAATTAAAATAATTTTGCCACCAAATAAGATATCTGATATCAAAAATTAAACATTAAGCATTACAAATATTCTTCAGTGAATGTCCTTCAATCTCCAACAATAACTTTTAACTATTGAAATAATGATTAACGAAAAACTTACTTCATTTGAAGCATAATGATTTCTGGCAAGAAGCTCTTTTCCAAGGTTCACACATGCATTCATGTTATCTTCCCTGGCATCTATTTCAGCTTTCAAACTTTGGTGATTATTCATCAACAGTTCAACACCAGACACATCTCTGCAAATTGGACAGAGAATTCATTCAAAAATCTCAAATATATTTTATAGCTAGTAAATTTTATATATTAGTTAGGCATAATAGTTTACCTTGGTTTTTCAGATGTGTTCATTTGTCGAACAATATCTTCCATCCACAACATCAAGTCTCTAACCATATTCAGGAACCTGAATAAATCACTGGTATCAACCAGTTTTACTCGCCTTCCTTCAACCATGCCCATCAATTTCTGCCAAGCTCCGACAACCTCAGCTTCTTGATTAGTAATTTCTTTTGCTTTGTCACCAGCATAGGCACTCTGTAGACTTGCAGATTCTTCTTGAATTTGTTGAACCTTAAAGTGAGAAATAATATTTATTACTCAGTCAATGTAAAGCAGAGTACATTGAAAAAATATTTAATAATTTGCTGAAAAGATATACTCACAGCTGTTCCTAATGTCTGTAAATCATTTTCAAAGTTTGCATGTTTCCTCTGTAGGCTAGAAACACTGACACCATCCTTACCCAGTTCGTCTGACATAGAATTTTGTTTTTCCTGCAAAAATTGCATTTTTCTTTTAAATTTTATATATTTCAATAATTTATATTTTAAATAACTTCTAGAAAATATAAAAATATATATAGTTACTTAAAACTTCAAGCATAAAATAGGCATATTAAGAAATCATTACTATTTGGTATTTCAATCTAAATCTAATTCATGTAAGACATGAAACAACCATGATTAAAGTTTCCAAAAATCTTTCAAGTAATATTTTCTTACAGAAAAAAAGAAAATTTCAAAAATTGTTAATGATATTTATACACACAAGTTTACAAAAAGCGTAAACTTTTAAAAAGAATTATAAGAGTTAATAAAAATTTACATTACAATAAACTTTCTTATAAATGAAATGCAACTATTTACCTTGAACGTGGTATTAGATAAATGTAATTGAAAACAATTATATCTTATATGTAAAAATAATCATTCTTAGTATCTTCTTGAATCTATATTATATTTTTCATTTTAGTGCAAAATTTTAATTATCTGCTTCACTTACTAGTATTCTTCCTAAAAGATCTTTACAGTCATGGAAGAATCTATGCAATTTCCATGAAGCAGCTAACATCTGTGTTCTAGTATCAATCAATTCCAACAAATCTGCCCAAGCTTCATTTAGAGTGTCCTTCCATTCGGCTATAACAGCACTGTCAGAATGTCCACTGGCAATCAACTGGTCAGCTGCTTCATTTACTTCAGCTACTCTTTCTGTTCCAATAACTTCAGTATCACGAGCAAATTCTTTGAAGCGTTCTTGTAGCATCTTAAACATAAAATAAATTCAACTCAATAAAATTGCACTGAATACTTTATCTAGTCAAATGGATTTACAATTAACTAACATTAAAATCTATTAGAGTGAAGTTTAAATTTGCAATTAAAATTAATGCAATTTTGGAACCAGAGACTAAAAATAGAATAAATTTTATGAAATTTATAGTTAAATAATTGTTATATAATAAAGAAATTTTTTAAATGAGAGTAAAATACACACATAAGACTTGATATTTTCATGATAATTTTGCTAATATATTTATTGAATCCATACAAGGTATTTGAGATTTTAAAATAAAAAAAAAAATCACTTCTAGCATTAAAAACTGAAAATGTTTCTTCAGCTTTAATTTTCTTTTTTCAATATTTAAACACAGCAAATGGTTTGAAAAAAAAAAAAGAAAAAAGAAAAAGAAAAGAAAAAGAAGAAGAACATTTCAAACATTCTTCAGTTTTTAGAAAAATTGGAAAGTCAGCATTCTACATTTAATTTTAAAAATTTATAAGAATTCATTTCCTTATATTCTTTTAAAATTTAAGAAAATCTAAGCATCAATAAAAGCATTATCCTAAGCAAATTACTAACCACAACATGATCATAATCTTGCCCAAGTTCATGAGAACCAGCAACCATTTCTCGGTCAGCAATCCATTGCATGATGTCATCCACTTCTCTATTGAGTGAAAATAATTTCAATCCTTCATCAAGTTTAGCCCTACGTTCCAGTGCTAAGTCTTTCAATCCAGCATACAATTTATCAACTTGCGACTGCCTTACAATGATTTGATCACTAAAAAAAGATAAGAAAAGACATTTTTTAAGTATTCTTCAAACAATGCTGCATTTAATAACTTACTAATAGAACATTTAAAAATAAAATTAATATTTAGTTTTCTGGGATTTTCTTTTCAGCAGTGTATACAAAATCATTTCCAGAAATTAATGAAACAAAAATGCAGCTTTTCATATGATTTAAACAAGAGCTCACATGCTCAAAAATTTCAGAATATGTTATTTAATGTGACAAGAAATTCATCAAGTCTACAACAAACTTTTGGTAAACATAACATGAAACTTGCATTTCTTTGAGAAATGATATTTATGTAATTAACGTTTTGAGATTTGAGAATCCATTAATATTAGTAAAGCAAAATTTCCATAATCTGAAATATAATTTTGTATTACAATAAACATGTTCCATTTTTGAACATAATTCAACATTACTTCTGACAATTTTAATGTTATTTTCTCTTTTTAGACACTATTATATACATATAAAATTTGTAAGTAAAGAAAAAGAAAATACAAAATAAATTCTTTTGAAATTTAGATATCTTTAATTATAATAAAGACCAATGAAAGAAGCAGACATGTATGCTCAGTATTTTCAGCATTCATTAAATGCAATTTTATATGCAGAAAAAATAAAGAATTCACAGCTCTATGACATAATTTCATTTTGAATGGCTACATTCCGACTAACTTAATATGATAGTACAGTTAACATATTTTAAAGCTAATTAAGAGCTTATTTTGTGTGATGCAATAAACTAACTTTTTGATAAAGAAATCTACAGTGCTGATAAAAATATAGAATTAAAAATAAATTCTTTTCATGTCCTCATATTGAGATTGTTTTCTTCAGCATAAGTGCTATATCATTATAGCAGGGCCTTTCGACCTTACTACAGCAATATAGGGCTATTTCAAGGGTTATTATTCATGTTATTATACTGCTACTTGTTCAGAATAAGAAAATTCAGTATATTTTCTGATGTATATTGTCAATGCATCATATGCATTGATAATGTGCATCTGCATCTTGATCATATTATCAATGTTTTTTAAAAGAATAAAATAAAATTCAAATTGAATATCAAAAATATACCTTTCTGGATGACCTTCGGATGCCAACTGCTTAGCAGTCTCTCCCAATTGCCTGACAGTCTCAGCATAATCTTCAACTGCATTTTCAAGGCTCTCATGTTTCTTCTTGAGATTCTGAGTGCTGATTTCATCTTTGCCTCTGTCTTCAACCATCATGTACAATTCTTGCTCACTCATCCAGGCTTCAGCTTCACTGGCATCAAAATAATACTAAAAGAGAGAAGAGGAGCCAAATAACATTAAACATCACAAAATGTTTTATTATCAATATAAAACATTATTAAACAAATATACACTATATTACCTGTTGTGCCTTCTCCGATTCCAATAATTTATCCTCTCGAGCATCAAGAGCTTTCTTCAAATCTTGCCATTGTTGTAACAGATCATCAATTAATCGTTGGAATTCACCTGAATCTTCATGACCTTCACTTATAAGTTTCTGGCCATTTTCACAGATGTGCATAATTCTAGGCTCATGGTTTTCTATTTCAGTTCTCAGAGACTAAAATAAAATTCTCTTTTCAAAAACTATACTTATTTATAATATGAATATTTCAATCAAAAATAACTTGACAAAATGAAATCAATGCATGCAGAATTAAAAAAAAAAAATGTTGAAGAATAAAATTTGAATGAAAGTTAATTTAGATACTGCTTATCATATTCATATATAAATAAATATTTCATTTCACATAGGAAATGAACACATAATTGTTCACTTTGGACCCATATAAAAATTACATGCAAGCATAGTTTTGGATGAATGCATATACAAAAGTATAACTGTTTATGCAGAACAATGAAAAAATATTTTGAATTTCAATATTACCTGATTTTTCTTCTTCAACATCTGTACACTGAAGAGACTATTTCCATAATCAGTTGACTGTGTGAGTGGCAACTTTTCAGAGATCCATAATTTTTCATCTTCAACATCTCTCCTGAACTGGTAAGCCTCTTTTTTCTTCAAAAGCAAAGCCTTCCTCTCCAACAATGGTTGTTGTAATCTCTCGAATCTAAATAAATTATTGAGGTAATTTAGCAAACAAAAACATCCAAGCTAACACACAAAAGTATTAATATATCTGACAATATTAAAATAATTGAAAACAAAATTCCAAATTTTCTCATACCTTTCTTCTACGTATGATTTCTTAACAACAATTTCTTCTTCCTTCTCAGGATCCATTTTCCTCAAGTAATCAGCCTGGCTCTTAAGTTCAGTAACTTGCTGTGCTTTCACAGCCATTTGTGTTTCAATCATCTGTAAATAAATATAACCGAGATTGTAAAACATATTAAACATTTTACAAGCTGTTAATAGAAGTTATAACGTATTCGTTAGGTTAGGAATAAATAAACAGTTTGGAATACCTGTTGTTTCTGGAGTATGAGATTCACACCAGTCAAGCTGACCACATCTTGACTAGGTTCTGCAGACAATACTTGCGTTTCTAATTCGCTTATCCAGCCATCAATATCATCACATGTTTGTTCATACAATACTTGTCTGTTAGCATCAAAGAGTTTCTCACCCTTCTGGGTGGTTGTGTTTTCTAAGTCTTCAAACTGTTGGGCAATTTCATTCAAACGCGGTTCAATTAGGGGAGCTAATTCAGGTTTCTCAGCCATCAAATCTCTGCCAGCCTGCAAGAATATTCATTAGAATTTGATAGAATTTCCAAGATCAAAAGATATGCATGAATTTCTATGAAACAACAAACAAACCTGTTCAACTTGGTACAGTCTATTCTTATTAGACTTCACTTCGGCAGCAAAGGCTTGATGGCGCATCCATTTACTGTGAATTGTTTTAGCACTGCGATATGTCTCATCCTGGGCAATTATGGATTTTTCTTGAATCCATTCATTTAACTGAAACAAGTATATTAATAATTATATAGTAACTAAATGGAATATCATATGAACTTTCCAAAAGAAGCAATGTTATATTAATACATTACATCATCTGCCTTAACTGATATACAGAAACTTAAATTCTAGTTTATTAAATGCAAGGTAATTGAAGAGTTGACAATCCACTGGATGAATCTCCATATCCAGTACATAAAAATATAAAAATGATAAAAACTTTAAATCTTGTTGCAGACATATGCAAATTATAGACTTTTTACTTAAACACACATACAGACTCATTGTTTCAAATTTGATGCAATGGACAAATGCTTATTTAATAATTTTATTTTGAACATTTATTTCCAATTTCTGAGAGAGAATGATATGTTCACATAAGTATTTCAGATCAAGCTATGTTTTAATGTTTTGGCCATTGGTGCATCTATTTACATAAAATCATTCACACAAAAAAATAATAATAAATAAATACAAATAATAATACCTTAGTGCTTGCATACTTTATACAAGACTTTAACAAATCTGTTACTGGTTTTACAGTAAACTTTATTTATAACAAACATAATGTTCAGTCCTGAACTATCAGGACTGAAAGTCCCTGATAATTTATCTCCCAATTTAACGTTTTATCTATATCCTGCAGAGTAAACTTGTCTCCTACCTATTTTACATGGCTCCTTGTTAATACAAAATTAAAATTAGATTCATATTCAAAATGTCATCAAATTAATAAATAAAACTTTAATTTAGCATAACTATTTTTTTCCTAGCTAAGCTGAAGATATGCATTTATAATCTACAAACAGAAAATTCTATACAATGGAGCAAGAAATGTAAAATCCTAAGAAAATTATGCAAAATATGAAGGGAAAAAAAGAAAAGTCTTCCTCCTATTCCATTCTCCCTAACTAATCTTTACTTATAGCGGAATCCATTTTCAAATCAACTAAATTCTAATTATCAAGACAATAGTTTTTATTTATCTGTAGAAATTTTGATAAATTATAATCGCATACCTCTTCACAATCTTGTAAGAAGTGATGTAACATTAGCTGATCTTTCAATTTTTCCATCAGTTCAGCAGCACGAGCATGGTTGGCATTTCGTCTAAAATGAAAATAAATACAATAAGATAAGAGAAAACATTAAATAAGAAATAATCTCAATTATAGCTGATAAACTGTTTCTCTATATGCTATACCGGTATAAAACGACTTTTTTTTTTACTTAACAATATTCTCTTAAATATTTAGTAGCTGAGAAATATAAGATTATAAAAACTAAACATCAAACCTCTGTAAACATAGTATACAATTTTTAAGCTAAAATATAGATAACTTTAAACTGCCCTTTGTAATTATTTGATTTCTACAATTAAAATTTAATTTCTTTTGAATAATATGCATCAATATGGGGAAATGTTCACTAATTTATTTTTCTTGTTTAAATGCAAACTTTTCAACAATCCATAATGTATAACAAATCTGATCTAAAATTTAAACCTAAATCACAATTACATAAATACATATATCTCATTTCTTTGCAACATGCAGCTAAAAACTTAAATGTAGAATTTAAAAATCATAATGCATTAATTTAAATCACTATAAATTTTTAAATGAAGTTATAGTTATTACCTTTCTGTAATGTTTTCAGCCTTCTTGTGAACTTTATCAGCATCAAAATTGCCTTCATCACATAACCGTTGCGCAAATAATACAACAGCATTGATCTTTTCATCATTAGCTTCCATTGTTGCCAAATAAGTTTCATGCCGCTTAATTAAGTCTTCTGCTTGCTCTAGGTTTGTCTACAATAAAAAAAAGTACTTAGAAAGAAATATAACAATCTATTATCTAACCTGGATACAATTCTAATTTTGATAAATTTCTTTAATCCTTGTTCTCAGAAATTCAGATCATAGTAATACTAGTAATGAATAAAAGAAAGAATAATACTAGTAATGAATAAAAGAAAGAACAAACTCACCGGTGTTTCATCCTTGGATAAGTAGTGTTCTTGCTGATTTAATATAACTTCTGCTTGTTTGGCATCACGCATAAACATCTGCAAGTTCAAACTTTGAGATAACAACTGTTGCCTGTTCTCCCACATTTGGTGTAATTCAGTCCATCCATCTTGCAATGATTTTAGACGCTGAAAAAAATGCGAAATAGATTCAAATTTAACAACTCCACAACATCCAATATAAAATTTTATGTTTCTAATAAAAGCTAAATTAAGTAAAGAAAAAAAACCCCGTCAGGGTTTAATTTACAAAAATTGATAACAAAAAATAGCCATATTTAAATTATAAACAAAAATTAAAATTAAAAATATAACCCCACAGCAAGAAATTTATATATTATATACACAATTTTTAATACATGCTTAATTAACAATAATTGTAATACAATTAATAATTACAGTGAATGACTATTTGATTTGCATAAATAAAATGCCCTTTTTATGAATGCAACAAAATACTCCCTTTAGACTAGCTACATTATGATCAAATAAATAAGGAAATAATATGAAAATCACAGAAGACAACTTTACTAGCCCTTTGTTTATTTCTCCAAGAACCCAAATTTATTATAAAAACTGCAAAAACACCGTTATTTGTTTCAAGTCTTATATAGTTTGTTATTCAATGCTTTTACGATGTAATTAAAATTCAAATCGCTCAACTGAAATCTCATGCTGAAAAATGCCAGAAAATAGTTTTAAATATAAATAGTTACATAATGTTACTTATATTTATTATATGAAGTTAGTTATTAAACTTAACTGCATATAAAGCTGCTACAACTACATATAAAACAAATTATTTTCAGTTCAAGAGCTAAATTCAACTCAATTCAGATGTAATCACAGATATCTTATCACCAACCCGAAAAAGCTATGAAGTGCCTCTATTTTCTTGTTTATATAATTTATAGAAAGAAAAAAAAAAAATTCACACTAAGAACTTACTTCTCGCAAGAACATATACTGAGCATCAGTTTGATCCTGAGTAACCTTTTCACCATACTCCATCATGCTATTATAATCTTCAGTATAGTTATCAATTTCATCTCTGATTTGTTGATGCTGGCTGAGAAGCTTTTCAGCTTCTGAAAGACTAGATGGAATATCTTCAGATGCAACATCAGTCTGTGTTTTGGTGAGCCAAGCTTGGAAGTGATCCAAATCTCTAAGGAAGCGATGCAAGTCACCAGCTTCTTCAAGTTTAGCATCTCGGTCTTTGAGCTGTTAAATTACACAAATGGCATTTTTCAAATTGAAATTTTAAAGAAATTCATCAATAAGAATCTTTTTAAAAAATTTAAACTTACCAATTGTGTTAATTGCTCCCAGACTGTTTTAATCTGAGTTACTCTTTCTCTAATAGCTTCTGCTTCCTGTAAAACAAATACATTGGCAATTTAACAAAGAATATTTTAATTTTAAAATGATTTTTACATTCAAATCACCTGATATACTTATAATGGAATTAAATGTACTTCCATTCTCAAAAGAATATCTAAGTTCTTTAAACAAATCATAACTAAAAATTCAAATAAGTAAAGTCTAAATAGAGACAATATGTCCAGCTGACGATAGTGAGGAAATAAATAGTAATTTTTACAAGCCTACTTTAAATTAAATTAAATTTAAATTTTGAAACATTTAAATATATATTTCAATGTTTAGAAAATATGATTGAAAGTCCATAATTTAAAAACTTATTTTAAAGATAAAAGTTTGAGAACACAAATTTTCACACATCCAAAAAAGAAAAAGTCTGGAATATTTTTCAGCTAATGCTTCCATTAGGTACCATTATATATTAAAATTACCTCAGGATGATCCCCTTGTATTTTATCTGCCTCTTGTTCCAATGAATCCAACTAAAAGAAATAAAACAAATTTGTTATAGCAAGGTAAATATTTATTTAATTGAATAAAAATACATTTTTAAAACAACCACATTGTAAATTAAAATGTCTCTGAATTGCACTAAATTCTACTTTTGTCCTAAGGAAAAAATGAAAACTACAAATTAAGTGCTATTATAATTTTAGAGTACAACATGATTTTCAAATTACAGCAGTATATTCAAATTAAGATTTGATTTTGAAAAGAATAATGTAATGCAGTTAAATAATATTTGAAACAAACCTGGTATAATGTATTCTAAAAAATCAAGATCAAAACAAATCATTAAAAATATTTCTGTATTCAAATTCAGTCATAAATAAATTATTTTGAAAGTAAAAGAACTATAATTTAATTAATTTTTTAACAAAGCATTCAATCATCTACACTAGCATTTAATAGAACTTAAAAATAAATATTTTATAATTTCTTCTGGATCATGGATACATTCACTTACAGATTAATTCAATTCCATAGTGCATTTGAATCATTTTAATGTCTCCAACATTGAATATTTTTATAATAAAGATTGAATATTTTATAGAAAGAAGATTTTTGCATTCACCTTTGCTTGAATTGCAGCCAAATCTCGTTCCATGCCACTAAGTCTCCTCTGCAATGTCATGATGCCAGTAAGATCATTACCAAGTTCTTCAGTTGCTTGCAGCAATTTAGTCTTTTCTTCAATCCAAGTCTATTATAAAAGGAAAAGGATTTTCAGAAAAGGATGGGGAGGGTTTGAAATTAATAAACGATCTACAACAATATAATGAAATTTTAAACTGACTCATAAATTATATGCAGAATTTAATTTTATTTTTTTACTCAGGAGCCTTGACAAGATTATATGTAATACTACAAAATATAAATCATAAAAAGTATTCTTACAATAGTTTCTTTGCATTCAATATGGAAAGTCTGAACACCATGGGCTGAATTGATTTCTTCTTTCTTTTGTTCAGCAACTTCTTGTAGAGCTGACCACCTATAAAAAAAATCAGTAAATAAGAAAATATAAATGAAACATTTTTAGAAATATTCATTCCGATTACAAGCAATTTTAATAGTAGAAAAATAATTCATTCTCAGAAATTTGTCAGTAATACTTTAGAAGACTTCATAAAGCATTTATGTTACAGATATACAAACAAGATGTCCAAACATTACACTTTTGTATAACTACTTCATAAATAATTAACAGTTTCATAAATTAACTTAAAGAAATGACGGAATACTAAAAATTTAATTAAATTACTGAAAATTTGCTTTATTAATCTAAAATGTACACATTGTTTTGGAAGATCCTGTATATTCTGAAAAAAGTTTATTTATAAGCACAGTAACAACTTGCTTTTTTTTTTTATATAGGTTATTTTGCCATCGGATTAGACAAGATTACTGAAGTGATACATGAATTATATTATGACTATGAAATTTTAAAGGGATGTCCCTTAAAGGTAAAGTAGATACATAAAATTTGTTGCTATATTTGTGTGTATTAATTGGAAGTTTCAACTGATAATCTATTAACCTTATATTTATGATGTTATTTTAATCCCCTAACATAGTATTTATTTTTAATCATATAAAAACATCAGAGATCAGGAAGACAAATTTAAAATTATGAATGCCACAAAATTTAATATTTCAAATAAGTATGGAGATCAAAGTGGTGCCATTGCACTTTAATAAATGCTTATAAAATTATTTATAAATAAGCATAAATTATATATTAAAGAAAATATGAACATGAATGTGTTACTTTAGCATAAAAGAGATGCTAAGCCTATATTAAAAATACTTTAAATAAACCTGACCTTTGATTGAGTTGATTCTGCCTGGCCATGATTTCTTCTGAATTTGGGTGTTCTACATTTAACAACTGACGAGCTAATTGATTTACTACAGCCATTCTGGTAGCATTGGTATTCATTTCTTGCTCAAAGCCTTCAAATCTATGCCGCATTACTTCAATATCCTCCATGTCTCGACTCATAGCCATACTATCTATCATTTTCTCCTATTAACAAGATAAGAAATATTGAGCTTATCTTTTTTCACTTCTGAATAATATTTAAAAAATGTCAGTTATAAGCATAATAAGAATAAAATGAAAAATCAATAAAATAAAATTATTAACTGCATTTCAGGATTAATTTTAACAAAATTTATAAACCGTAAGTTAATTAAATGATTGAGTAACTCTGTATCAGAATTTCAAATCATTAACAAAAAATTTACACAAGTAATTATGAATAAAATATCATTCAATGTAAATTATAGAATAGCAATAATACCAGTTATGGAAAGCAAAACAAGTTTTGTTAAGTTGGAATTCCAATATTCATTGTATATATGAAATTTTCCCTTTACATTTATTTATAATATTTCTACTAAAGGGACAAGATTTTTAGATATTAATCTCTAAAATGTATCTATACCTTCTCTACAATCCATTGTTCAACACCATCTGCTTCATTAAACAATTTGTACAGAGAGAGTGCATCTAACAGACGCTGCTTTCTCAGTTTAGCAAGTTCTACCAAATCTTTGTAGCGGCGATCAATACTGGCCAAACGCTCCAGAACTTCTGGTGCTTCACGATCCTACAATTGAATTAATTCAATTATATTAAAAAGATTAATTAATTATTAATAATAATATATGATTAATTTAATAAAAATTATTACCTTTTCTCCAAGGGCAGATGCTTGAGCATGAAGTGCATCAATTGTGTTAGCATAATTTTTAAGTTCATCAGTAACATCCTAGAAAAAAAAAAGTTGATTTTTCAATACATTATATATTAGTGGATCAAAACACATAAAAATCTCATATCACAAACACACAAATTACCTTATGTTTCTTCAGTAGAGATTGCACATTGGCTTCATCTCGTCCCACATCCTCACTCGATACCAAACGCAATGTATCAAGCATCCAAGTATCAACATCATCTGCATCGGCAAAGAACTGTAAAGGAGATCATATTAAATAAATTTTAAAATAAAAAAGACTAAGTTAAATTATTACTACTAAATTATTTTGAAATCCATATATAATAATAATCTACTGAAAGTCAGAAATAATGGGTGAAAAAAATTGGCAAATTTAGTGTCATGTGGAGAGCTGATTTTAAACTTTTGATAAAATAAAGTTGACTCTTAATACAAATATTTCACTAAGCTTCTTTTTGATTATATGTACTAATCTTTTTTCCATGCTAACTTTATCTTATTCATTTTAGAAAAAAAAAAAAAAAAAAAAAGAAACTACAAACTGAAACACACTTGCAAAAAACAACTAGTATTCTAATAAACAATATTACAACATTAAAAATAATGATTATGATACTAACAGGCAACTAATATTATTTCTATAATATAATGAATTTTATTGGAAGGATTCATAACAGAAGTTCAAATGTCAATGGCATCAAAATGGGTGCAAATTTTCGCCAATCATTTAAAGACTAAATGAAAATGATGCAGAAAAAATTGGAGAATATATAGATTTAGATTGCAGAATAAATTGTTCATTTACAATTTAATTTAAAAAAAAAAGATTAAAATTTAAAATTATATATTTTTTATAAATATGGAATCTATATTTACTACCCTTTTAATTGATGATTACATTTGATCCAATTACCCAATTACTATGTTTTAAATATTAAAATCTTTTTTATGCATTTTTGCATAGCCAATAGTAAAAAGTTGATTAAAAGTGTTTTGTTTTGTTTTTCTTTTTTTTGTTCCCCTATTTTAGAAGATGAAAATAAAAAGGCAAAATTTCCAACAGCAATATATATCTTTAAAGACATTTTTTTTTAAAATAATAAAGCACTTACTTGATGATAGTCAACAGCATCATATAATCTCTGTTTACGTGTGGCCAGTAATTCTTTCAGATGATCCCACATACCGTTCACTTCTCCAATTCTATCTCTTATTCTGTCAGATCCAAAATGGTTAGCTGCTATAAGGTCTTCTCCAACTTGAATAACATCATGCAACTGTTGCTCATGAGAAGATATTTCATCTTCCATTGCCTAAATTGAAATTTTTTTAAACTTAGTTCTCTATTTGAAGATTAATAATCAATTAATATATGGGTCATTCTCACGAAAACAGTCATTTTCATGTCCCCACTATAATTTATCATTTTTTATTTTATTTATACAAATTTTGGGGAGATAGAATATCTTAAAGAATGCAGTTTAACATGAAAACAAAATTAAAATTTTAAATTTTTATTTTTTATATAATTTATATAACTTAAATGTACCAAAATATCATTCCCTCACTTGTCCCCACTACTGATCAAAAATAAACAAAAAATGTTTCTAGATAAACAAGAAAGAAGTTCATGGAGTTGCATATTTTATTTCAGGATAATGAAATGTAGAATGGAGAAAATCCATTTTAAATTTAATTTCAGCAATAAATATTGACACAGCACTATTTTAAAGTTTGTCTCCAGTGTGTTGCATCATTCCCTCACAACAGTACATTTATTTATCACAGTCATCATGGAGTAAAAAATTTGAGAAAAAGTTTAGTGATTTATTATTGACAACACCCAGCAACATTGCAGCATGTTTTCATCTTCAACTTACTGAAGCTTTGGCTCTGGAATCCACTCGAATACATCAAAACAGGTAATTTTTTTTACATATATCATTCCCTCATGTCTTTTTATAAAATAAAATAAAACAAAATAATATCTAAATTGAGGATAATTATAATTTACTTTCTTGTTTGAATGCATTTGTAAATGATGGAACTCAGACAGTAGTTAAGCCTAACTACCATTAACAAATTTTAATAAATTTGTCATTCCCTCACTATCATTCCCTCACCAAAGTATAAAGTGAGGGAATGATGCTAATGTGAGGGAATGATTCTTAAGTATTAAATATTCAAAAAATGAGTTTCTTCTTTAATTTTAAATACATTTTTGTGTTTTTGTTCTTAATTTTTATATTTTGTTCTTTTTTCCATTTAATATAAATAGTCTGTTTTTGGTCTATTTTTAAGATTGATTCTGAATTTGGTAATGAAATACAATTATATGTAAAATCTAATACTACTCAATGAAATTAAGTGTAATAAAATATAACTTAAACTGATTTTTGAATTAAATATGGTTAATTTCTATGAATGTTATAAGAAGTTATATCCTGTTTAGAGAAGCCATAAACAATATTATTTTTTAAGCAGTGCTAATTAATAAAACTTGTATATTATTTTGTGAATTTAAATATTAAAATTTAATTTGTTTATGAATTTTTTATGGTATAAAATTAATCAAGAGATAAAAAGCAGTTTTCACCAAAGTAAAAATCTAATTAGTAAATTTAGAATGTATGCTTTAAAAACATTATATAATATTATTTTTTTATCGTCCAGATATTTTTGTTATGGGGAAGACTAAAGAAGAAGCTCGTTTAAAGAAAAAAGAATATGATCGGAAAAGAAGGGAACGACTCAAGATGAATCCAGAGTCATGTTTAATATTAAAGGAGAAAGAGCGAATCAAATACTTAAGAAAAAAGGAAAAGGGGCAAGTGAAAACTGTCTCTGAAATGACCAACCGTAATTTAAGGATAAAGAGGAAGCAGTGGAAGAATAACTCTAGGAACTACAGATTGAAGAAACAAGCTGCAACAGAATCAATTGAAAATGATGCTAATGAGCCACCATCAACTGAGAATGTTCCAGGACAGTCAAGTAAACAAAATGTGTCTTTGTCTGAAGTTCAGAATTCAAGGAAAGAAATTGGTAAGAAAATACGTTCCAAAAATAGAGCAAAAATGCAAAAAAAGATAAAGGATCTTGAACATGAGATCTCTGTCCAAAAAACTCGAGCTGAACGCTACAAGAAGAGATTTTATAGAATTAAAAACCAAAACCAAAACAGAATGTCACCAAGAAGTCAAATAAATAAATTTTTAGGCAAAGAAATAGTATCACCCTCAGTTCGCAAAAGGTTGGTATTTGGAGAAGCACTGCGTTTACAAGTAGGTAGTAATTTCAAAACCTTAGGAAAGACACACAGGGAAAAGCAGATGTTTCATAGACTGTTGCATGGAAAAATTCTAAAGAAGTATAGAGCATTGTGTTATGCAAAACGGTTTATGAAGTATCAGAAAATTAAAGAGTCAAGCGAATAAAATATGAAAAAATTCAAATTAATTTCTGAAACTGTATCAAAAGATGTGGCAGCTTTCTTTGAATCTGATGATGTATCTAGAATGTGTGCTGGCAAAAAAGAATGTATTACAAAAGAAAAGATAAAGAAACAAAAGAGAGTGCTTACTGATACATTAAAAAACCTTTATAGAAAATTTTTAAATGAAAATCCAAATTACCGAATGAGTTATTCCACATTTTGTAGAATGCGTCCATTTTGGGTTAAGCAACCGAAAATTCAAGATAGAGATACATGTAAATGTATAATACATGCAAATATGGAGATGATCATCTCAAAGCTGTATGAGGTTAATGTATCTGATTACAAGTCACCTGCATGTTTAATAAAAGCACTAACTTGTGATTCCAAGAGCGAAGATTGTTTGTCAAGGAAATGCCAGGACTGTAAGAACAAATTACCTGTGTATAATGTGCATGATGAGAAAGAAACACTGAAGTACAAAAAATGGATCTTTGAAAAAAATACATATATTGTTAAAAATCAAACAAAAATTTCTAATAAACCAGTGAAGGTAGAAGTTGAAGCTACTACATCTGATTTAATTAAAGAATTAGAAGGCAGCTTACCAAAATATCTGACTCACATTTCAAACATATCACATCAGTATCAAGCAATGAAAAATTTGAAAAACAATTTATCAACAGACTCGATATTAGTACACATCGATTTTAGCGAAAATTATGTGTGCAAATATAACCAAGAAGTTCAGTCAGTTCATTTTGGAAGTGGTCGGCAACAAGTTACAATTCATACAGGTGTTTACTACAACAAAGAAAATGATGATGTAATTTCATACCCCTTTGCTACAATAAGTCCTTCACTCAGACATGATTCAGCATCAATATGGGCACATCTCAAACCAATTTTTGAGTGGATTCTTCAAAAATTTACAAAGAAACCTAAATATGTTCATATGTTGAGTGATGGGCCATCAAGTCAGTATAGAAACAAAAAAATGTTCTATTTGATATCTAACCATGTGCAGCAACTTGTTCCTGGTGTTGAGAATTTCACTTGGAACAACAGTAAAACAGGACATGGAAAAGGCGCTCCTGACGGAATTGGAGCTGTTCTAAAAAGAACAGCAGATCGAATAGTTGCAGAGGGAAAAGATGTGCATAATTATAACACATTCATATCTGTTTTGAGAGAGAGTTGTAAAGGAGTAACTTTATTTGAAGTTACAAATGATGATGTTAATAAAAGTGATGAACTAATATCCGAAGATATTAAAACATTCTTTGGAACAATGAAAGTACACCAAGTAGCTTACAGTTCAAAAAGTAATATGTTGAATTTCCGTTCTCTCTCGTGTTTTACATGCGATGCATCAATTTTGTGCAAACACTATAATTTGGGAACAGCATTTGAGTACAATAGTAAAAGTACAGTTTCATCAGTAGATGACTGCAATAAAGGGAAAAATTCTGAGGTGTTAAATATAGGAGATTGGGTGTTGGTAGAATACGCAAAGAATCTGTACCCTGGAGAATTAAAAGCAATGTGTTTAAAATATGTCACAGTTGATGTAATGGTTCCAGCAAGGGGAGGAAAATACAAATGGCCTTTCCCAAAAGATATACATAATTATCCACGTACAGATATCAAAAGAAAAATTTCTCAACCCATTCCATATGACAATCGTGCCAGCCAATTTTACTTTCCAAACTTATAAATGATTTCTTTTAGTGTATTACTTATATTTACTTGTATTACTTAAATATATTATGACTTTCTTAATTTAATGTATTTGTAATTGTTAAAATAAAAGTGTAAAGTGTTATATTTTAGTGGAACATCATTCCCTCACCATATGTGTCATTCCCTTACTTTTTATATTTTTAAATTAATTAATTTATCTAAATATTGTAATTTTTTTGCAGGATCAATATTTTTATTATAAAGCTTTTACATACATATATTTATATAAAAAGTTTCAAAACTTTTCATCAACTTAATTTTTTTTTAATTTTCTGCTCTCATAATGACTGTTTTCATGAGAATGACCCATATTTTAATAAAAAATGCTAAGTAACAAACCTTATTTTTACAAATGAGCAAATGTACAGTAGTCAAGTCATGACCAATATCATCCGAAGATAAGATCTGTTCTTTCTCTTTGATGTAGGTTTCTTCTTCTGTCATATCCCAATAGAATTGCCATAATTTTCTAGATTCATCTAGTTTGTTTCTTCTTTCAAGGGCAAGATGCACCAATTCAGAATATGCAGCTTCTAATTGGTTTATTCTGTCTGTTACTATATTTGGATCACAAGGACGATAACCTACCAATGCAATATAAATATTATTTAAAATAAAAATTGTTTCAAAAATGAAATGCGAAAATTTCATTTTAGTTACTTCATAATGGTGTTACAGGATAAAAGAATAAACCATAAATCATTTGTAGACATAAAAATCTGGGTTTTTTTTTTAAACAATATTTATGAATAAAAATTTACTACAATCTAACATTTGTTGAAATATTTTGAAAAGAATTTTTTTGAAATCATTTTGAAAAGAATATATATATTTATATTCACTGATACAGTTACAATGGATTATATAAAAATAATTCAAAAATAAAAATAGATTATTCTAAAAACATTAAGATTTAAATGTTCATACTATCAATCACTCTAATAAAATTACAAACTATGTAATAATTTTAAAAATTTCATATTCCAGCTACAACATTTCACCTAATATTAAATAAAAAATACTCTCATTACTGATAAATAAAGAAAACCAAGTAGGAGTGGTATTCCCAGATTTTCTTGCATATTCTCTAATAAAGATGTTATCTTCCTCACTCCACATAAAATTTCAGAAGGCCACAAATGTTTTATATCGCACTGGTCAACAATAATTATAGAATATTGATCTATGGCATTAATTTTTACAGAATCTATCATGAGATCCTTGACAATTAATCCTTGCAATGCAGTTAGTAGTACCCAAAAACCAAATTTGAGTTGTAAACTTTTTTTTTAAAATCCATCTGAAATTAAAATTTGGCATAGAATTACAACTGCAGTTGCGAAATCACCTATCAAATTTGATATGTTTACATCATTATCCTGTTTACATGCTTGTAAAAATACAGAAAGATAGAAAGTCAGCTCCCTGATGGAATGAGATCCAAAATTGATAAGTATCTACACTCTAGATTTAAATCTGAGAACTAAATTTTATCCATCTAGTTCTCTTTGTTGAGTAGTTATGTTAGCTTATATTCAGTGGGACAGACTTCTGAATGGAATTCGACAAAAATCTACAAATTTATTTTGAAATTTGAAAAAAGTCTACAAATGTATGTCTAAAGTCCATATACCAAATTTCACCTGCCTAGCTCAAAGCATTTTTTAGTTATCTTTGTTGCAAACAAATGGTCGAATTTGGGATAATATTAGACATGGAGATTCATTAAAATTTCAAGGTTAAATTTCTTGACGATTACAGTATTTTCGAAATACTTTCATATATGAGAAAGTGAAAAAAAAAAAAAAAAAAAAAATCAGCATATTGATTAAAATATAAATTTCTTTAAAATGAATTATTATTATTTTTTTTTTTTTGATGCTCTTAACAACAGCAAAAAAGAAAACTGATTGGCTTGTATTTAAAATAATAAATCTTCTTTCTAATAAATAAAAACTTTGTTCCTCTTACCATGTTCTTCTTCATCAATGAATTTTTGAGAATGCTGTACAACAGCTTTAACTCTTTCGCCTAAGACATTGATGTCAGCTTCAACCAGACTATGTTTCTGAAGCAAGTCTTCAACTCCCATAAGATGTTTTCCATAATCTTCAGATAGTAATCTAGCCTGCAAGGGAAAGAATTGGATATTTTATTCATTATAATGTATTTTTTCTCATTATTTGGGAAATCGACATATTTAGCTCTTAATGAACAATAACATTTTTAGTTTTGATGCTTTCTACAAAATTTAAGATAAAAAAAAGTATAATTTATTCCAAAATATTTTAAGTCAAAGCACAGAAATTTTGAAATAACTGTCACCCATAAGTTAATTACCTGAAATGTTTAAATTGAACATGTTATTCCATTCTCTAAAAGTGCTTTTAAAGAATCGAATATCAAAATTCATCTTAAGTAAAGAAAGAAGATTACACCAATGAGATAATCTTGTTTTTAGTTTTTAAAAGGAGCTAAGCAAATAATGTAAAAAGTAAAGCAACTAATAAGATAATTTAGATAGAAATATTTTTTCAAATAGTATAAGCTGAAATCAGAAAATGACTAATCAAAGATATCATATAGAAGGTTTTATTTTAAATTTTTTTAATAAAAAAGAATAAAACAAACTTTGATTTCTTCCATAGAATCTAAAATGAATATCATTTCTTGGAATGTCTGCTGCAAAGCCATAGACTTCTCAAGACGACTTCGTCGAGCTCTGAGAAGTTCCAGAAGATAATTCCACAACCGTAGAACATTGTCTTTCCTGCAATTTAAAATTCAGTAATTTATTAGCCTTTACTGTCAATAAAATTTAATAGCTTATAAATAATAAGTTTGCCCGGTTTTTAAATAGACTAATATTCGAATATTATCTGAATTTCATAAAAATACAATAAAAATTAAATTGACTATTTTCTTCAAGAAAATTCAGATATCATACGGAAAAAAAAAATTGGAAAAAAAATAATAATAACAGTACTATTATTAGAAAAATTTAAGAACAAAAAATGTTTTAATTAATTCAGTTTCAAAAAGGATATATTAGTAAAAATCTACTCTTTTGAATCCAGTTTACCTGGCATTGATTCTGTCAATATCATGATAGTTTTCTGTCTCAAGTTCTTGTGCAACAGCAACAACTGCTTGAACTCTTTCCTCATAAGCATAAATATCTGTCTCTATTGCTTCATGTTTCTTAGCAGCAGCCTCTACTGATGCTAAATCAAAACCAAAGTTATCCTGAGATACCAGCCTCTGGTTTTCACTGAGCCATGTTTCTCTCATTCCAGCTTTACGATCAAACCTTGCAGCCAATTGTTCTAATTTTTCTTGCCTATAATTAAAAAAAAAAAAAAATTGATAAGATTTTTTTTAACAAATATATGTAAACAAAATTATTTACATAGATTTCAAACATTAAATTTTGGACAATTTTATACTTACATTTGGGTTAAAACATTCAGCTTTACTAAACATACTGCTTAAAATGATAATTATTATTTGCAATGATGAATAGAAAATCCTACCAATTAGCAATGCAATGCACCAAGTATTCTAGCAATACATCTGATACACAATTTAAAATATATTGATCAAAATAAATTCCCCAAAAAGAAAGCATCACTTACAAATTTCAAAGTTGCATCTAATGATTTTAAATTTATTTACATGTGGTAACAATTGAAAACAGAAAATTTATTAATGGGCAGGGCAGCAAGAAGATTGTAATCATTAATACATTAAATAGACGAAGATTTATTGTTAAATTCAAATGTGTAGTTTTATTACATAATTCAAAAACAAACCTCTGTAATAACTTTCAAAGATGCAATTCTTTAGACAAATATGTGTTTGTTTGTTTATTCCCATGAATAACTTTTCTTCTATGAGATAGAGCCTTTAAAGTTAGGCAGGGTGAAAAAAACCAATAAGATTATATTTTTTTGAAAAGTACAACTGGAAGGGTGAAATCTAACAACATAAAAATTTACTTTATAATTTTATTTAAAGATGTTAGAATAGCTGGATAGATTTTAATCGACTTTGCTTTCATTAGAGATATTACAGTTTTCAGTTCAATATCAGAGAACTGGCACAGTAACAACTGCAAACATAACAAAAAGTAATATTTGATATCACATTTAAGAAATTTAATTTAATCAATTACATATCAAAGTTTTCATTTAAAAAATTCTTTTACAAATATTTCAGCGTATTCATTAACAAATATGAATTAAGATTAAATAACTTAAACATAAATAAAAAAAAATCATTAATGCAATGGAGTAATGCCAGTAAAACAGTACTTCAGTAGGTATAATACGAAAAATATTATACCTTATTAATTCTTCACGTAAAGCCAATTCCCTTTCATGCTCAGCTTTTTCCAGACGCTCCCAAGCTCTATTGATGTCACCAATTTTCTGTCCTTCTTTTGGAAAGTAGGGATTTTGGTTGTTAGCTCTCATTTTACTTTGTATTGTGAAAAGCAGAACTTCAAGATTGCCTTTCTCTTGGAACCTGAAACAAATATGTTTTTTTCAGAATTTTCTCATCAATTTACATCTAAAAATTAAAAAACATAAAGCAAAATAATTACTTGGGTGGTTTTTCAGTAGTTCTATAATTGTTGAATGCTGTGAGCTGTTGTTGTACACCTGATAATGAATTGGCAAACTTTCGATCGGATAATGCTAGTATAGTTTGTTCAATCCATTGAAGAAGATCTGTAGTCAAGGTTTCATATTCATCAATTAGTTGGTCATTTTCCATTGCTAATCCAACAACCTAAAGATATTTTCAGTTTGTCAAAATATTTTTTCAATTCAACAAGTACAAAATATTTAAGGTGAAATTTTTTTAAAATAAATTACTAATGATCAGAAATTATTTAATAAAAATAATAGAACAAAATAAAGTGAAAGCTTATATATTATAGTGTTTAAATTTGTAACTCAATACAATTTTTTATGATAATAATCTATTGCTAAGTTTCAGAGAAATTCATTCTCAGATTTAACAGATTCCTATAATAAGTTGTTCATAAGTATATCATTTTGAAATATTTAATATAATAATAATAACAACTGACTATTCTATACATTTAAAACAGATGCTGCATAATGAAATGGCAAAAAAAAAAAAAAAAAAAGTTAATTTTTTTTCATTACGTAAAGTATAAACTTTGCTAGTTAATCAGAAAAAATATAAATTATGATTACAGAAAGAATGAATTTTTGAACTGCTTACATTATGGTTAAAATAATTTTAAAGTTTTATCTAACAAACAAAAAAAAAATCATTGCAAAATAAGCATTCTCTACAAACTAATTAGAAAAAGATTTAAAACTATAACTTGTTTTTCATTTTAAACTAAATATTTGGAATAACAATTCTAGCATTAAGTAGGATTTATCAACTTAATAACTATTAAGAATGAAATAATCACAGTAAAATTTACTGTTTTAAATATGATACACCTTATCTTAATTGTGTCATAAATAAATTTTTAATTTCAATAAAAAATAATAAAATTTTAAAATATTACTAACTTTTCCAATCCTCCTTCCTTGGACAGTTTCAGCCTTCATTTTAGAGAAGTAATGATAATATGTGACAACATATGTAATGATAGATTTCTCATCAGGATTTTCAACATAAACATCTACGACAGAGAAAGCGGGGATACGAGATTAAAAATCAGGTGAGAACAATAAACTAGTATTATACAGCAGAAAATTGTTATTCATTAAAAAAAGATCAAATATGTTATAAATTTATTGAACCATAATGTTTTAAAATTTACAATAACAAGAACAAAAAAAAAAAAAAAAAAAAGAGTTCTGGCTATTGCGTACAAAGAAAGCCATAAAATTTTGAAGTTTTGTATATGCCAATATGAAAAATTTAAACAATGAAAGATTGAACATTTACTAAAAATTATCATTAATCTTATTGAAGATCACAACTGCAACAAATACAAACCTTCAGCATCTAGTAGTCTTGTTACACCAAGATGTTCTTCAGCAGTAGAAAAGGCATTATTCAAATTATAGATGGCATTTGATTTAGAAAGCTTATCGTATTGAATTAAATCAGGTCTGTAAAGAGAAACATTCTTTTCAGTTACCAAATTGAACTAAGAATGAAAAATATTTTTGTATAAAATAGTCTAATAAGCCTAAAATGAATTTTGAAAGTAAAGAAATTTTTAACACTATGCTGTCCACATGTCTAATCAGGATTCTTCTATTTTTCACCATAGGACTGGTTCAGGTAATTTTAGTTATCATTAAATGGGATAATTTTCGTGGGGCACCAATGTGGTGTTGCTGGACAGCATGATGTTAATAAAGATAATTCCGATCTATTAATATTAGATTAAACATTCAGAGTTGATACTTTCTAACATTATATATATATACTGAAAATTGAAAATAATTAAAAGAAAGGATACAAAAATTATAATTAAAAAAAAAGTCATATACTGACTCTTGTAAATATTTCAAATTTTCACAAACTTACCTGTGCTTATGAATAATTGCATTAAAGGCCAAACCATCTCTCCAACTAGTAGTGAAATTCCTGATATTAACATTGGGATAGCCAGCAGTTTTCATTTGGCACCACAATAATAATGCATCTTTAGCAGATTTAGTTTCTTGATTATCAACTTCCTCAATTGTGATGTCTTGAATCTAAAAAGAAATTAAAAGAAAAATATCATTTGAAGTTTTCTAAAAATATAAAAATGCTTAACTTATAAAAAATTTTTGGGAATAAATTTGCTAAAAGTTTATTTTTTTCCTTTAAAACTTATAAAACAGGAGTTCAAAGTGTGTCAGATGCATTAAATTCTGTTTAATTCAATTAAAATGGTTAAATATTAGTGTTACATAAATATTACGATTCAGCCTTGGTAATATTTAATTATTTCATCAAAAATTTTAAACAAAGAATTCTGTAGAATTTCAAACATCTATATTTAACTGTACATTAGAATGTATTAGATGCTATGTGTATAGAATATATTAGATACAATGGATTATAAATTTCCATTCTGGCACTGAAAGTATCTAATTAGTTTAATAACAACAATTTGGATAAGTTTTAGTGTCAATCTACACTTTTACTTAGCATAATTTAATGGTAAATCCTAAAAAATATATTAGGATCAAATAAAAATGATTTTTACCTGAAACCTTAGAATGATGGTCCATATAAGACCTAAAGTGAGTCGAGGATTTCCATCTACAATATCATGGGATCCTAAATTTTCCAAATGTACCCGCTGATCTTTAAGGAACTGCAGAGCTTTATCTACATTTTCAAGGCAGTGAATTCTCATTTTTCCTTTAGTAGGTTTTGGCTACAAGAAAAACATAATTACTCACCCTAATTTTCAATATTATGATACCAGCAGTTTTAAAACAACTACTTAATAACTGGAAAAAAGGCAAAGACTTCATGAAAATAACATAATGAACATCTTATAAATTAAAATAAGATTTCAGTTAATATTCAGATTAATATGATTCATATTGATTTTGTTTACAAACACTCAAAAAATTCATTAATAATTCACACATATATTAGACCAATTTCCAAGTTAGCTAACTAAGATTAATTGTCCTTGAGTGCTCATAACTTCATTATAATCTTTGACTGCCAAAAGCACATTGCACATATATACTCCTTTTCTAATCATTAATGTATATGAAAAGTATATATTTACATTTTCTTATTTAAAAATCTTTACTAGTTATAACGACGAATATGTATGGCGATGATACTATCTACCAAATTTGGTACATATTTAACTGGAAGAATGAGAATATGTACCTTGAAACTTTTCTTTAAAAAATAAATAAAAATAAAAAATTCAGCTGAATTTTTTTCATTTTTTTATGGTAACTTCCAAAGACACTATGCATAAATATGAATTGTGTGTTATTTTAAAGATATATAAATAAAAAATTGCTATCTTAACATTAGCAATTACATAATCATGCAAATATATAAATTTTGGGAAATTTTTAAAACTATTTTTTGACTAATTTCCAATTACAGATTTTATTATTTCATCAAATATTTCATTGCATGATTTTATTCCACTGCTGAAAGCAAAAGGAGAATTCTATTTAATATATGAGCAGGTTAATACGACAAATAAAAAAAATAAAGAAAACACCACAAATTTTTTTAAAAAATGAACCACACATTTATATTTTCAATAGCACTATGATGTCACAAGGCAGTTCCTCATCAGAAAAAAAAAAATGTTTAGATAATAAAATACCCACAAAAAATATATCCAGAAAGACTCATTTTTTTAGCACAGAATAGTGAAGATTGGAATATTTTTAAATAAAGAAATTTTACCAAACAAAGGATATATTCTATAAAAAGTAAATGTTAATTAAAAAAATGTTAAAACAATTCATATAGAAAAAAAGCAACAAAGCTTTGTATTTTGGAGTAGTTAATCATTTAATAGCAAAGTATCAATCTTACAGATTACTCTCCTCCCCCCACATAAAATAGAGCTATTTATTATTTTGATTGATAATTTTGTTTCTAATACCATTTATTTTATGAAAATGTGTAGATGAAATGAACTTCGCATAAAATCTTCAGTTTAATCATTTGCAAGATTCATAATTATTTTAACATATTTTCAGCATTTCAATTTATTACAAAATCAACACATCTTTAAGCAAATAACTTACTATGTAGAAAATATTTATATAAGTAATTTCAAACTCTTAATTAAATGATATCCTAAATTTTATATTGAAATATCAAACCTTTATCATTTTTGACAAATGGGAAAAGTTTTATTTTGATTTTTAAAAAAATTGAAAGAAAAAGAAGCTATTAATGAATAAACTATTTGATTACAGTATATTCAAACTTGGGTGTCATTTTACATTTGAACATAAGAAATGGATAACATTAATTTCTATTTTAGTCATTTTACATAACAAATGATAAACAAGTTTCCATTTTATTATGACTGCACTGTTATTACTATGAACATTCAATATTAGAGTATATGACTCATAGTTTGTCACAGATATACAAATTCATCCAAAAATATTGTTAATCATACACTTGTCTGCTCTGTATATACATAAGCAGATTTAGAACAGAGAAGTATTAACACAATCAAAGCCATTGTCTTGCCAATCTATTTGTGAATTTTACTTCTATGGTGAAGTATTTAACAATGCAGTGTTACAAAATTGTAATGATTGCTAAATTATAAGGTATAACTTTTTATTCCCTCTCCTCTTTCTTTCATTCCAATTTGGATTCATGAACCTAATTACATAGATAAAGGATTTTTCTCCGAGCACAAATCAGTCAAATAATATTTCATTTCTGTTCTGTATAAGTTCAGTCATTATATATTTATGTTTATATATATTTATGTCTATATATATGTTATATATATAATTTAATATAGGGGATAAAGTAATCACTCCACATCATGCTAACAGAGTTCTGCTATTCCAAAATCTATAGTAAAAAAAAATTCAATTAAAATATATCATAAAACACAATATTTAACCCATGCTAATATCCTGTTAGTTCATTTCTATCACACTATTGCATTGGACATTCATATGGAGCAGAGGAAAGGAAAAAGGAGATTTTCAGCATATTCAAGTAAAGTGTTCACTTAGGAAATCGACGTAATTGTGAATGATCAGTTTAAATAGATGGAAAAAAATTTGGGAAACTTGGAGTGCTAACATTCGACAGTCATGAAATAGAGAGGCCATGAATGAGAAGTTCAAGATTGAGCTATTGAAATTCTAAGCTCAAAAAAAATTGGTTGAAATTCTAAGCATCCAAAACAGTTGTAGTCCACCTTCAGAATAATAAATTACAAAATGAGGACTTTTTCAATTCGGAATATAATAAATCAATCTAAAAAACTTCATTTTCATAAATCATTTCATACTTATTTAATAACCAACATTCCAAAAATTCCAACAACTTTTACAGAGTTTAGCAATGGAAGGAGAATATTAGGACTTGCAATGTCATAATATAAAATTTTATTAGGTATTTGACTTAGCAGTTTATAGAATATATAGGTAAATGTTAGATATCATTAAATAAAGACACAGTTTAATCTTAAAATATGTGCAGAATAATTTCTAAAAGTTTTAAACAAGATAATCAAATACAAAATGAAGTAAATTCTGAATGTCCTTTAAATTGATATATGGCATGACTATTTGAATAAAAGCCTGACAATGACAATTCTTTTCATTTTTTTCAAGCAAATGTTAAATCTACTAATAATTCTCTCATTTCACAACAAAAACAGCTAGATTCATTAAAATTAGGTATGCACGTTTTTAAAATTAAAAATATTTATTATTATTATTTGCTAAAATACAGTAACTAAGATTGTCATAACATGACAATCAATTGCTAACACTTCCACACAAAAATGAAAACTGCATATCCATGCTATTTAAAATATATATATTTCCTCAATTCAAGAGAAACAAATTCTTTTTGTCCTATATTTATTCCATTTTATGAACAATGATAAATAAACACACCTTAAACCATTACTAGAATGATGCATTCTCAAAACACAAGGCAATTCAGAAAGATTTTGAATCAGTAAAAAGACTTAATGGGTTTTTTAATAGGATTAAGGAGGTTCTTAAATTGATTTTTCAAATTCTTGGAGATCCAAAGAAATGATAGTAAAACAATTCAGGATATTTAAACTAGTTTTGTAAAAGATAGAGAAAAAGTTTATAAATGCAATCACTTGTTTAAATATATTTTTTAATATATCATTTTAAAACAGAAAATTGAACAAACTTTTCAAAATATATAATCTTTATTCTCAACTTTAATAATAATTTAAGAAAAATAGATTTTTAGAATCTTACAAAATATTTTAAATAATTTAGGAAGTTCTACTTTGAAAATTATTTTCTTGTAATTAAGACTGAATGGATGACTAACTAGTACAATCACAAGTATATATTTAAAAAACTTTCACATAAAATAAACTAAATATGAAATAATCAAAAATAATCGATATTAATATATAAATTTCTCCCACCCTTTAAATACATATAAATTTTTTTATAACAAAATTTAGTTATATACAACAATATAATAAAAAATCCCCCTCTTTAAAAATAATTTTGTTCTGCAAGTAAAAAGATTAAAAATTAAAATAAGATTAAGGTTAAGCAATTAAATGCATATTATAATTAACTGAAACCTTCACCCTTCTTTAGTTAAAATATGCTATTAGACAGCCATTATAGTGTTTGTATATTGAAATAATATTACAACATTGTAATTATTTCTTTTCAAACTATTCTGATAAGAGGTTTATTCTTGGTGAGAGGAGGAAGGGAAGATAATTATTAAGGTAATTTGTTAATTTCTCACAGCATACAAAGAACTAATGTTAAAGTATAATGCAACTAAAATCATAATTTTTCTTCAATCTAAAATTTTAGCATAGTAGTGTAATTACACATATACTGTACACTCTTCATGCAAAATTACTTACTCAGTGCTAATTTTCAGAAATTTTGCCCCCTATAGAAATATACAAAAACTTATGTAATTGAATTTTAAGAAGAATTAAAAAGCAAAAGATAAAATTTTAAAAAATGTTATTTACACTTGAATTAAAGTTCTACAACAATCTAAATTTGAATATGACTTTTTAAACAAAAAAATTGTAACACAAATTATATTGACCAACATCTTTAATTTAAAATATAAAGTATTAAAAATTAAGTAATAAAGCATTAATTTAAAAGAAAAATATTCAATATCCTTAATTTTTCTACACTTTGAAAATTTACTTACCAGTCTTTCTCCCGATAAGATTTCTAACAGTTTAATCAACATTTTGCCATCTCTAAGATCTGTGTATAAATCTGTGATTCTACAGTTGGCACGAACAAGATGAGAATTTACCCATTTACAAAATGTTTTCTTCTGTACTGCTTCTCTTTCATCTAATAAAAATAAAGGTATAATGAGTTTCCATCACCAAAACATTTAAAAATAAAATATGTCAAAGAAAAATTTGACTTCATAGTTAAAAAAAGTAAAGCAGTTCTGTGCAACAGGGTACAAATAAAAAATTTTAAAAAAAGGATAAACTGAAAAAAAAAATTATTTTCATTTCTTTGGACTGCATATGTGCAAGGATGCATGAATTTGTAGCTCTTGCACATATAAATTTAGACAATTAGCCTCATTTTTAAACAACTTTTCATTTCTAGATAAATTTAAGTGGTTAGTTTTATTTAAATAAATTACTTAGATTTCTGATTTTTTTTTAAAAAAAATCAAAACTTCCTGAGAAAACTTGTTGTAAAGAAGTTCATGTACTATTTTTCAGTAAAGCACTTTCCATATAACATTTTCCTGCTTAGTTTCTCAGTTATTAGAATCTGTAAGTGGTTATAATTTCATTCAAATTCGGCAATTTTAATAGTAAAGCTGCTGAAAGAGCATTTTTATAATTACTATATAAGATAAAACATCCTATTTTCCTATTTTGTATAGGAAAAAACCTCATACAGGTGCAGTTTTGTTTTTATATCATTTATATTTAAACTTTTCTAAAAAAAAAACATTTTTTAGAAAATATCTAGCAAAACAAAGCTATATATATGTTTTCTCATTCCATACAAATGTACGAAAATGCTAGTCTCATTATTCTACACCATTCCAGAAAAATGGATCCCCCCCCCCATTGAGAAAAAAACTCAATTCATCACGTACATGTATGTACTTGTATTGCTTTCATTTCCGATACATTTTGTTTACAAATAATTTCATTATATTAAAGAGAATTTTTTTTTTTTATAAAAATTCAAATTTACCTATTAAGCGACAAAAAAAAATTACGTCTTCTGATATTATCAAACTAGGTAGCTGATAATATAACAAAAGAAATTTTTAAACTTCCATTTTAAATACAAGTGTTCCAGTCATTTCACTTACAGTTTAAAGAATATAATAGGTATAAGAAAAGGAAGAGAAAAAATAAAATTAAGACAAATTCTCACTTTTGTACTAAGCAGCCTGAACGATGTTAAAACAATATCTTTAAAAAAAAATCACTTAAATTTTCATGCAATTCAATGGTCCTGTTTATAATTTTCAATTCTAAAGCAGTTAGATTCATATTTCACATAAACATGTGGATAATATATATCTTAAGTTATAAAGATTCACAATTAGGTGTTAAATGTATGGCACATTCTTATAATGTTGTTTCATATCATTAAGCATAATTATCCACAAGGAACTCATTTTCACCACATTTCATCATTTTTCAAGAAAAATTTTTTAAATCCATCAATGAGCAAATAGATTTACGTTAATTTTTCAGAACTGACCTGCCAGAGCTTTTATCCTAGATCTTTCAAACAACCTGGAAGAGCTGTTTCCTCCATCATAGTCATAATCATCAAGCTCCTGCTGATTTACAGGATCCCACCGAACGGCAACAGATATATCTGTCGTCATTGTGACAGCTCAACCTATTAAAGAACATAAACACATAATGTTTAAACATATTTAAAACTCTCCAAACAATAATACATAAAAAAAGTTACAGTCACAAAACAAAATGTATGTAATAAGAAACTTTTTAATTATATACTATAAGAAGCTAAATTTTTTTTTAAATTTAAACTTTGTTAATTTCCAAAAAAAAAAAAAAAATCAAACTGCCAATTTAAATATGTGAATTATTAATTTTCTATTTAAATACAAGTGTATAATATAACAAGTTATATTAACCTACAAAACATAAATTTTTAGATTTTAATTGCAAAGTTTTACAAATGATTATTTTCTAGGGGGAAAAAAAATACTATTAAGTATGCTGAAGATTTAAATACTTAAAATGAAAGTGATACCAAATAAAACTTTTCAAATGAAACAATTTTATTATAATTAATGATCTCTTTTATAATAAAAGAATACATACAGGAGATCATAAAATAGGTTAGACAATTTTATAGGACAAAATAATTAAAAAAATAAATAAATAAAAATATTAATTTATAAGAAGCAAGAGAATATAATAAGAAGAAGACCCATTACTTAATTCGACCACTTGTCTAATTTTATCTCTGAGTCATGACAGTATGTCTTTTTACATCCGGACAGCTTATCATACTGATTAGAACAATGAAATAAGAAAAGGGGCTGTATACAAAATGCATTTGAATAAGGAAATAATTGAAGTTTTTAATCTTTTTTCCCCCCAATTTTACTACAGGGAAGGAGAGGATTTTTCTCTTTTCAGAAATAGAATTCTAGAAATTTTTAATCAGGGTTTTTATATAAAAATAATCCTAGCTAATCATAATTTACAAATTGCAAAAAAGCATAAAACAATTAAAACAAATGCAAGAAAGGGGAAGAGGACCTTGAAAACTATCTAATAAAAATAGCAAACAATTACATTGCATATAAAATTCTGAATATATTTTATAATGATTTAGAAGAAAATTATGAAAGTTAAACTTTATTAAAAAATAATTTTTATTAAAAATTAATTAAGAAGGTTTTAAAATTTCAAATATTAAAGTTACCAATTTTTACAAATTTTTAATCACTACAAAAATATATAATTAGAAAATTGATGAAAGAATTTCCTTTTTCTAAAGGGATCTAACATTTTCATTATCTGTAAAATAATATTACAATTATCATAATTTGATGATATAAAATGATGATAAAAACTCCATTTAAATGTCTTTGCTAATCAATAAAAAGTTTTGTTAATTGAATACTTAGCACTAAAACTTGTTATTTTTCAAGTAAAATAACATTTCAATCCCTACAATTTTCTAGATATAAAATCAATCATAAATAAGCTCACAAGATTGCCAATATCTGTGCAATATTTTCTATAATTTCTTCAGTTTTCCACAAATTCTTATTCAGATAATTATGTCACAAATTTAATATTAATACATTAGCTATTTATTTAATATGGTAATCAGGATTTAGCATTTTTTTAAAATTAATTTCAAATATAAGTCCATTAAATAAAAATTGAATACGAGAATAAATTTTCACTTAATATTTCTCAGAATCAGAATATACACCCTTTGAAAATTAAAGTAATACATGGTAAACGATACAATAAGCATGCAAAAATAGATACAATTAATATCAATATTTCAAAGACTGTTTTCTAGAATTTTCAAAAGAAAACACTCTATATATCCAAATTAGAAAATATTTCTTTTACATTAGTGCAGAAGTAAAAATAATATAATGATGAATCAATTATAATTTATCCTGAAAATATATATAAATAATTGCTTGAACTATGTCTATTTTAGATTTAAAGATGTACAGACTTGTAGATGCTATAATATTCTAAAAACAAAAATTATAATATTTAGATTCTGAAAAACTAATTCGATACAATTTCATCAAAAAATTTAAATTGTGCAACACAAAGAATTGGATAGATTTTTCTTTTCTATTATCCAAATGATAAATAATTTCCCAAATTCTAATACAAATATACATTCAAGAAATAATTGTATATTTATTTATTATTCTCATAATCTACTTTACTTATAATTTTATTTTATTTGGGCAAAGGAACAACTTCTTTATATCTAAAATTCTTTCAATTCTACAATGGATATTTAAAAATAAATATAAGTAAGTGTGCAAACATGATTATGACTCATGCAAAATAGTGTAATTTCAACTAAATCATTACCAATTTTAGTGGAAGAAATTTACATTTAGTATGGATAAAATCTTTCAGAACTGAAATAAATGACCTGCTTATTTGTAAGCACTGCCTAAACTTTAATTCACTCAAATAATTTTTAAAAATATGTGATACTCAATAATCATATATGTGTAAAAATTAAGAACTAAGCGAAAATTCCATAATTCAAGACTGACTATCAAGTAAATAGTTAAGTTAAGTGGCAATGTGGCATCTTTATAAAAAAAAAAATAAACTTTGAAACTAGGTGATAATCGGAACAGGTTGAGTTAGTTTGATGACAAATGAGTAATTATTAAAGTAGGTTAGCGTGCTTTAGATTAAAAAATGTAAAACAGTATAATTATTTTATAAAACGAAAACAAAACTTGTAGAAGTCTCGCAAGTTTCCTTCGTTTAATTGTTAAGTATTTCCTCAATGTGATCGCAGTGACTGTACCTCTTCATTCCGTTAGCACAAATATATTTTGATAATAGGAAATCTAAAACATAATATTAACATGTAATATCGAATTGATAACACAGTAATACAAAAATAGTAAGCACTATCACTACTTAATAATTACTCTAATTTATGTCACCGGATAGCAGGTCACAACAAATGAAACCGAACATTAAACATTCATTAAAACAGCTATATTTAAATATATAACATGCATTAAAATTATACAAAAATAGTGAAAGCTGTATCCAGTTATTTTATACATTTGCACGGATGGATGGGTAAGTTTAAAACCCGGTGTTGACCCCACCCATTATTTACTATTTGAAGTTTCGAGACGGTATTTTACATTTAAGCCTAACTTTTAGATGAATAAGCGTTATAAATTTCTTATGTCAGACAGGATCATTAATGTTTTATTGTTTGAAATAAATCAAAATTATCTTACCTTCAACCTCACAGGAATTGTTACTATCAACAGCCACAGGTCAACAGTGAAAACAACACTAGCATCAAATCACGGGCGACTGCGGTGCGACCGTACCGCTGTTGCGGAAGGATATTTAAGCCCCACCCTAAGGAAGGAAATAATACCTCTTGAAATCTTCACAGAAATGATCATGTAGAATGAAATAAAGAGTAATAGGCGCAGAACTGTCGCTTCCTGAAGCTTCAAATGTATGCGGAAGATATCTAACTCTAGTACCGGAATTGTATATCCAAATAATTAGGATAACTGACGTCACTATTCAATATAGCATCCGACCTATAGCCTTCTTCTCTGCTCAAGGCGGATGACGTAGTATGTATAGATGTGTTATATGGAGTAAAACGAAAAATAAAAAAAAACAAATAATAAAATTGATAAATTATTAAGTAGATAAATTTTAAAATATTAAACAAATAACGATTACTTTCTAAACTAAGAATCTGATAATACAGCAGTCAGCAGAATTACAAAAATAATATTTCGTCATATTAAAGTAAGCAGACTCGTGAGTTTTAGTTTTGATTTATATAAGAATATAGGTTCCTTCTTTCTTCTTTTTTGAGAAAAGGTTAAAATCATGAATCTTCTACTTCACATTTCATTTATCTAAAGCTCGTCATTTAAGATATAATTATCAAACATAGAATAATTTGAAACAAAAAAAAATGAATAGCACGATAAATTAAGGCACTTTGAAATGGGGATGAGGTTGAGGTCAAGTTCCGTTAGTTTATGCTCTGTTCGACAGAGGTCTTCTAGAAATAAGAGATCAAATTTGTCTTCTAGAAATTAACTCCGTGATAATTTGGATTTCTAATCTGAAATATATCATTTAAAAATCAATTAAAAATTAATATAATATATGGTAAAACTTCTGGGATACATGGTTAAAGGACTGCTTCAAAACGTCGCTGAAACTAGAAAAATGACGGTCAAATTTGGACAATGCAGTTGTCAAATGTGAATAATACAGTTGTAGTACAGTTCTGTTTAATATAACTCTTATTCAAAACAATCTTTTTTTTTTTTTTCTTTTTTTTTTGAAAAGGTTTGTTTCTCACTTTTTTATATTACTACTTTTACAACATCACTTAATTATATAAAAAAATTAATTTTAAAATTTCAAATTTTAACAATAATATTGGTTACAAATAAACATTCATAACAATAATTTTAATTGTACTAATTTATTTAATATAAGTGAATTACAGTATTTGACTGACATTGCAAGATTGTTTCCCACTTTTTTTATATTACTACTTTTACAATGTCAGAAAATAATTTAAGTTTTAAAATTCCAAATTTTAACAATACCATTGATTACAAACAAACATTAATAATAACAGTTTTATCTGTACAAGATTTAATACAAGAGAATTACAGCATTTGTATTGCAATTAACATTCTTGAATGAGCTTTTTTAGATATTTCTTCTTTCTTAATTTTTTACTTTCTCATATATAAAAAGAAACATTGGCAGATTTTAGGCATTTTGCAGTATTAGACAGAATACATTATTATGGTGTCTCTTTTTGACTAATTTTATTTTAAATTTTTAAGATGTTCAACATGTTTATTACTTATTTTAGATTAATATCTACGTTCGTACCTAATATTGTTTAACCGTGAGAATAGGAAACAAGAATATGACTGATTACACTCGGGAAAGTACTAATACTTCTTTTATAAGTTTTATAATTAATAAATTGTGCACTTTTGAAAATTCATCTGGCAATTAAATTAATAACAATTTCTTAAGTCGAGTTGGTTCTGGTTTCCAGTCCAGTCAGTCAAGCTGCCACTGATGATAAGCATATATTATCTTCGAAATATTCGACTTTGATAAATGATTCAACATTAATATATGATTCGATTAATATAAGATTCGATGTTTCACGAATCTTCACTTTTTAAGCCCCTTATGCTTGAGAAAACACATTTTTGGAGTATGTCTGTTTGTAAATTCGATAATTTAACAATAACGATTCGATAATTTGCTTTGAAGTAGATAGATAAAATTTGCTCTGTGATCTTTACACCAAATTTTTAGATTTCTATCAGATTTTGAAACAATTATTTTTAGCAAAATTATTTTAGACCAACTCCCTCTGAAGTTCATTCACAAGGAATGTGCCTATCTGATGACAAGTAAATAAAATCTAAAGAGCTAAACGGATAAGATTTTATACAAAGTTTTGGCATTTAAAATATAGTTATGTATCAAATTTTGTACTAAATCCGTGTCATAGGTTGACTATCTTTCTATTTGAAATTTACATACATATATTTTTTATTTAAACTTGATGCTCAACAAGTTTCGTATGTAATTTTTAATTGTTTTTTATTTCCATGTCAAAATTTGATTTAATTAAAAAACTATCCCCCCCCCCCGCTGTATTGAAGAACAAGAAGTGGAAGTTGTCTCCTCGAATTTTTCTCGTATGCTCCCTCATAAAGCTATATTCTCCTACACTCCTCTTTCCACCTAAGATTTGCGGATGTTGAATAAGCTCGAAAACATAACAAGTTTTCAATTTTCACTGTCCCGTGCATGAATGCTTTGTGCTTCATAATATAGCTCAGAATTTGTATTTTTATACCCACTTTTTTCTCCGCTCCCTGAATCCACATTTCTAGGCAAGAAATGTGATTTTAAATATATGCCAAATGAATTAATGAAGAATTAATATAAATGTAGTTCAGTTCAATTATTCGATAAATCACAAAATACTTTTATTGAATGTGCATTGTATTTTTATCCAGCATTTAACGTATTTTAAGCACTTATAAAAACTTTCGTGGCCTCGATTTTTCATCTGGGATCACAACTTATATTTAATGGATTTGCAATCTTACTAACTACCTTTAAATGAGAACAAAATATACATACATGAACAAAAGAAACATGAAACCTTCTGATCCAAAGGCAATAGGAGGTGAAATAATTTGAAACTTAAAAAAAAGGTTCATCATATAAATTCGTTAAACTTCCAACCACGAAAGACCTTTTTCAATATTTTCAGTATAAAACACAGTCTGTTTTTAATCATTTTGTATATTCAATGCTAATAAAAAGATCCTTCTAATTTTAGAACGAAACGAACTGTTATTTGTATAGAACGCTGATGGTATCACTCATAAAATTGAATCGAATAATGTTTAAGATGTGACTCTGAAAAGCTATAGGTAAGAAAGTTAAAACTGTTTCTAGATCAGATGGATGAACCCAACAAGTGTTAAGAAATAGTTCAGCATGAATATAAGAGACAGAATAAAACGATATAATTTAAAATTTACAAAAAATTTTTACAAATAAGAGACAAACTTAGCAAACGATAGTTGTGCTTTCAATGGGCAGTTATTTACTTTCAAAATAACAAAGTGAAAAGAGGTTACAAAAATCTATAAACGATTTAGTCTATAAACAATAGGCAAGCTTAGCAAACGATAGCAGTGTTCTTAATGGGCAGTTATTTACTATGAAAATAACGAAGTCAAAAGAAGTTACAAAAATCTATAAACGATTAATTTACAAATAAGAGGCTAGCTTAGCAAACGATAGCTATGCTCTTAACGGGCAGTTATTTACTTTAAAAATAATAAAGTGAAATAAGGTTACAAAAAATCTATAAATATTTGATTTTATAGACTGAAAAGACAATATACACTCTCTTTCGCCTAAGGCAATCCATATTTCCTTTATTCGTCGAATATAAATTTTAAATTTCACATTCAACAATAATATTCGGCAATAAATCAAATTTTCAAATTTTTTCTAAAATTTGAAATGATAACTATTAAAGTTGAAGATTATAAATGACATATCCCATATTACAAATTATTAATGCAATCTATAATAAAAAGATTTGATTGTGCGAAGAGCATAAATTATCTTAATACGCACATCGGTATTGTGAGAAAATTCGAATGCGCAACTAAAAATTCTTTTGTTATTCCAACTTTTTTTTTCACTATCTAATTAATGTGATACTAAATCTTTCTAGACTGATTAATTTTTTTTATACAGAAAACATATCAGTTAGTTTAATTTCACGAATTTCAATAATCATTATGTATTATCATATTTTCGTATTTGAAAAAATGCACGTTTGCAAAACATTGTTTGATTTCATTCTATGAAATTGTTTTAAGTAACAAAATTGATATGCAATCATTTTCAGATATCTGAAAAGAATTTTCGAAAAATTCTGTTTGTTTTATCTTATATCAGGAGTATAAGCATACTAATCATGATTTATTATACACGTGCTGATAAAAATATTGAAACCGAATCTTTTTATTAATTTCGAATCATTATATCGACAAGGAACTCAGATAGTAAGAATAAATAAAAACTGTAGAAATAATGCCGCTATATTCAAGAAGATATTAGGGTTCTGCACGAATCGGATCGAACCAGATTAAAAACTTAGTTCTTAAATGTTCTTCTTTATTATTATTATTATCTAATTAGATGATGATGTTCTATTGATTGAATAGAGAATTCGATGTGTTTTTGAATTATAATTTTTATATAGAATTCTAGATTCAATGAACGATGAATATATAGTATGCGTATTGGCACTCTATAGGCTAGACTGTTTTATCTGTAGTTACGAAATTTGGCATATATATATATATCTTGGAAGTTGAGAATGTGCACCTCGAAACAATTTCTTATGAAGTTTTAATAAGAATTTAAAGATTACATGAATTTTAGCATTTTTCCATAAAAAGTTTCGAAAATGTTACAGCACAAAAATAAATGCCACATTATTTCAAAATTTAAAAAATTATCTTTTTAATGACACCAATTTAATAATTTTTTTCTGTTCTTTAATGTATACAAATGTCATTTAATAAGAATCTTTTGTCAATTTTTAGAAATTAATATTAAAATTATTCGAATGATTTAAAAAAAATATTTTAAGCATTTTGAAGATTGATTAAATTTGACTGTCCTGAATCGAAAATATGAGTGGGTTGTGTATAAACTTAAACAAATTTGTGATTAGGTAATTATCCTTTTTTAAATAATTATTTTTGGGCCACTTATATCATATGCAGATTTTTTTTTTTTAAATGTGAGAAAAGAATTCATTCAATTTTTAAAAAAATCCGTTTATTTTTATAAAATTTCGAAAGTCTCGTTCATACGGTATGAAATGTTTGAATAATGAATGCATCGTAACTTGGCAGAGATATTGAGGGATTTTTTGTAGAGATTTTTGTAATTAAAAATATTAATGATAATAAAGTTGCGTCATTGAAGGTAATTTTTCTTCGGTTTTCATGTTTTGAAATCATTTTTGAATTTTATAACATAATTTTAGTACTGTAATTTATGTTTTCAAACACAAACTTTTCTACCGTTACCTTTTAACGGAAATTACCGTTCCCTTAAATAAAATTTACGGAAAAAAACCCCTTTTTGGAAAGAACCCTTTTCTATCGGAAAACCTCTCTCAAACATGTTTAAGAAACAGCATGAATTTTACATTATATGAATAGTTTTCCATGTTGTTAAGTATAATTCTTACTTTTAAACCAGCGGGAATGGTTTCCCCAAACTTTCTCGCATACACTCTAATGATCTTGTCATGCCAGAGAAAGTCTTGCATGGCATTATCGTACATAAATTATGAAATAATAATATTTAACTTTACTGAATCTATTGCGTCACTCTTGGCGCGTTTTTTGGCGATTCATCCCTGATATGCGTTTTTCACAATCGATTGAAACAATAATTTGACACAAAACTACACTTGTAGTCACAAAATTGCATACCAAATTTGATTTATTTATGTTTTTAAGTCATCGCGTTCACATATTTCTGAAAATACAGACGGTCAATCTCTTGTTGGATTTGATTCAAAATTTGACAGGTGTCCACAATATAGATGTTAAATCACTGTGCCTAATCTTATCTCTCTAGCTCTCTTCGTTTTGTAGTTATCATGTTAACTTATATCCGAACAGCCTGAGAGACGGACTTTCACTGAACAGATTTACTCAAAATTTGATAGAAATAAAGATCGTATACCAAATTTCAACCGTCTATCTCAAAACGGTGTCTTTGACACAGACAGACAGACGGACATTTTCCATAAATGTGTTTTTCGAACTCAGGGAGGTCTGAAATGGGGAGATTCGTCAAAATCTGCAGTTCGAATTTTTTGACGATTGCGATACTTTCTCTACACTACATATGCGAAAAAATAAAAAAACTCAGAGTCGATTTAGATTGAGGACTTAAAATATACAAACTTACAATTAAAAAAAATTGTATTTAGAAATTTACTCCCATAAATAATTTGTAATTGGAAAATTTCGTATTAATACTTTAATTTTTATAGAGAAATAGTAATTTTATTTATTTATTTCACCAAAAATAGCATCAATAATTATAATTGATATTTTGTAAATAATTCAAATTTGATTTTGAAAAAATTCTTCAAAGTTTAATTGATTGATTTTTACTTCGTTTCATTCCGATAACGTCAATTTAATTAACGTATGTTCTACTTTTAATGTATATATCGTTCAATAATCGAGTTTAATAATAATAATTTTCTTCATTTGTTTAGGCTATTGCATTGTTTTATTACAAAATTTAAATAACATGAAAATTTGCTTCCAGTATTCGAGCGGTGCATTTAATTTGAGATTAAGTTGCTAATTCTTCATTTTCTATAATTCCACGTCATTCGGTAGTACAATTCTTACTCCTCGACCTAATACAAATAATCAATTATTTCAAATAATTATTTATTCTATTTAAATTAAATGTAGATTACTTGAAATAAATAAGAAATTATTTACTGTGTGTTATTTTGAAGCAAAATTAGAGAAATTTTGTTCCTCTTCATGTCAAAGAATTTCTTCCGCCGCCTCTGGTCGCACATCCATCAGTATTAATAATTAGATCGACTTAAAAATGATAATATTTAAAATCTTTCTTTCAAATTTAACAATTCATTATATTTAACTATACGTATTTTTTTTTTTTGTATGAATTACGGGTGAATTTGGTTGTTTTATTTATCCGAGTATATAAAAAATTAAATAAAAAAGCATTATTTTAACATAAATAAATTACTGTCGGAATCGTTGCCCAAAATATGAAATATTACTTTGATTGCAACGCAAAGTTGCAATAAACCCTGCAATTATTTTTAAATGTTTCATTTTCCTTTTTCTTTTAAATCAAATTTGTGTACTTTTCCATCCTGGCAGGTTGTCGTTTATTTTTTCACTCATCGAAATGATAATGAAGCTATAAAAAATAAAGTAGAAAATAAATGTACAAGCAAGAAAAATGCACCTCTGGACTCTCGGCGAGCAGCCCGTGAAATCATCCACGAATGAATGATTTATCTGAAGATCACAATAATCTTTTCTCTTTCCGAATTTAGAGGCATTATTACTGCAGCCCGTTTAAACTCGACTTGGATTGTGGCCAAACGATTCCTTTTAACTCCCACTGCCATCACAAATTTGGTTTCGTTTGTCTCAATCTTTTAAATATTTATTTATTTATTTAATAGAATTTAATTATTTTAATAATTATTTATTTAAAAAGAAGACAATAATAATGAAAAATTTTATTATTATTGCCTTCTTTTGCTGTCATTGGATATTTATGATTTTTTTCTCGCGATTCTTATTGCCCCAACATAAACACATCTTATTCGCTGAATATTAATTTTCATTTGTTTAAAGTAATTTTTCGAAAAAAAAAAAAAAAAAAATTCTCGCGTAGACAGTTTTATAAAATATTTTTGAAATGAAATTGTTTTGGAAGAAAGGATCAATTATTATTAATTTTAGATGGAAAAAATGACGATTGTCACAAGTCATCTATTGCACATGATATTTGATATTCGTTTTTGGAGCCACTTTTATTGGATTGACTGGGTGAAGATGTGTGTTTGGGGGGAGGGGGGGAGGAACTCTGTTACTTTGTTCTGATGAATAATCTCAGCATTCACATATTGTCTATTGATGGTAGTACTTAGGTTATTAAATATTAAGAAATTTAGGTTATTTAAGTATAAAGTAGTTTTTTAATATGTAATGCAAGATAATTTTGAAGATGCATGGCCAAAAAGAAGACAAATTTTAGAATTCAATTACTTTTCCATAGGATGCCATGACACACAAAGTGATAAAGGCAGAACACGTCTGTTCGCACCAGAGTCAAAGTGTGAGACGTATTTCCCTTAGTGTTTTTACTAAATGTTTCTCATAAGTATTTCTTTGACAAGTATCGATTTATACCGTTCGGCAGGGATTTTTTTTATCCCTTCATTCAGAGCGTCAGAATTCAGAGTCAGCAATTTTTTTAGAGCGCGTGTTAGAAATAATTAATAAAAAAGTGTGATTTGGATTTTAAAAAATATGAGAAAACTTTAGAATAAAATAACAGAACTAATTTAAAATAAAAAAATAATTTGGATTTAAATTAAATTAACAGATTTCATTACATATATAATTGCAGTCTTCAGGTAAATAATTTTTACAGCACTGATAGTATCTGCATTGACCAGCCATCACTATTTAAAAAGTGATTGCAAATAGAGAAAGTTTGAAGTTTTGTCTCAATGGCCTATTAATAAAGTCTAGGTTATGGGATCCAATGATTGCGGGCCCAAGACTCGCTCTCATTAATCATCCCTTATGAGGGTCTGCTGCTCAATAAATTTGTCTGTGAGATTGAAACTCCCTAATACGGATGTGTAGAAGCTTGAAAGGTAGGAAATGGGCTCAGGTACAGTAGACTCCCGATTATCCGCTGTGCGGATTATCCGCGCCTGCCAAACAAAGTTTTTTTTTTTTTTTTGACTGATTTTTCAAAAAGGTGCAGTTTTACAGTTATGCTTTTGTAATTACATAATACATTACAGTATTAAAACAGTACATATGTATTAATTTTTCTGTGTATCCTTGACGCCTCTCGTAAATACAAAGCACTTTTCTGTTTTCATTAACAAAATGCATTTTAGGTTAGTTTTGTGTGATATACTAAAATATAAAGCGTTAGTTAAACATTTCCTGCTGTTTATTTTACGTTTTATTGTACATAAAACGATTTTTCAAAGTTGGAATGACTGTTTTCTTTTTTGCTATACCCGTTTTTAGCTTTTTTCGGATTATCCGCGATTTTTGTTATCCGCGGCGGCCGCGCCACCCAATTCCGCGGATAATCGGGAGTGTACTGTATTGTCATTTTCTCCTGAGCACGCCTCAAAAATATGAGATTCGTTCCAAAATAGCTTCGAAACTATACTACAATTTAAAAGAAATAAATTTAATATTGAAAAGTTTATTAAATAAACCAACTGGATTTCGATGAGCTTCTTTTAAAATTTATCATTAATTAATTCTTATGTTGCATATTTTATAAGTTTTATTTAATTTGTTTCATGTTTGAGAATCGATTTTTTTTTTTTACTCGTAACTGAAGTGTTTGTATACTTGTGTATTCTCTATGACAATGAATTAAATTAGTATTTTCAAAACGTAATTATCAGTTAATCGTTTATTTAATTAAATTTGGTTTCCACACAAGTGAAACCACTTAAAAAATTCGAAAAAGAAAATTGGTTTCATGATTCCATAATAATTATACTAATGAATTATTGATTAGAAATTAAAAAGTAGAAAATAATAAATGTTAAAAAAAAACCTACTTTATAGCACACTAATAAAAGTGTTCGTCAAAAGATCGTTCAATTTATTTCCAGTAAATAGATAATTCACTAAAAAATGCTTTACGGAAGGCGAAAGCTCGTGAGAAGCAGAAGAATGAAATGAAGAAACTTCGTTTCGCAAGATTACTTTAGTGACTGCGTTTAGATAGATAAGAGGCTGCATTACACTTATCAATTTTTCTCTCAGACGTTATTTCAAGATGTCAAATTATCAGCAGATCTACTTGAAATGATATCAGAGAAAAAAAATAAAAAAATAAAAAAAATGACAGCTACAGATAAGAGAAAAAAAAAATCTAATTGAATATTCTCTTTACGTTTTAATCGAACGAAGAAAGTCGAAATGAGAAAAAGTTTTTTGTTAATGTAGTGGTTTTCAAAATGTGCACCATGGCGTTCGAGAGTCCTGACTTCACAGGGCGCCTCGAGATATTAAATATTTTCTCTGAGAATAAAAAACTAAGAGAATTTTAATTCCATTCGCTGCTTCTTATTTATACGAGGTAAGGTTTCGGCAATTGCTATCATAATATTAATTTTTCGCGCGAATGTGGGAAAAGAATGAGGTAACCAACTTAATTGTTACAAATTGAGAAGATTTGGAATAATTCCATTGGCTATTATATTAATTAAAATCTGTTTATTAAAATTTTTATATGATATAAATGCCCTTTGTTTATTTTTACCTCACCTTTGTTTATTTTTACAAAATTTAGCTATTTTACAAAAAAAAAAAAAAAAAAAAAAAAATGCGGATTGGGAGGAGGTGAAGAATCGAGAATCACAGGGTTAATATGTAGAAGAGAATACTTCAAAAGTTGCTATACAAAACGCATTAATTTATTCTAAAAATAGAGAAGGAATAACCATTTTTAAGATTATAAATGTTGATATCCACAATCAAGGAATTTTATTTATTTACCTTTTCGTATACGAAGTATAGGGTAAATATCGTAATCGTCAAAAGAAGTGCGAACTCTATATTTCTGTCGAATCTACACATTTTAGAACCTCATGCATTGGAAAAATACATTTATTAAAAATGTCTGTCTGTCTGTGACAAAAATAACTCAAAAATGGTTTGATCTAATTGGATGAAATTTGGTATATGGTCTTTGCACCAAAATTGTAGATTTCTATCAAATTTTGAGCAAAATTTGTTCATATGAAACCTGTCTGTCAAAATATAACTACAAAACAAAAAGAGCTAGATGAATAAAATTTGGTTCACAAATTTAATAACTATACTGTCGACATTTATCAAATTTTAAGCCAAATCCAAAAAAGGGTTAAATGTCTGTCGGTATGTGTACTTCAGAAGCACGTAAACTCTATAACTCAAAAACGCAATGATTTTAATACATCAAATCTGGTATACAATTCTGTTATTACAATTGTAATTCTGTGCCAAATTTTGGGTTCAATCCGTAGGGAAAAACGTATTTAAAGCACAAATTTGATTTCCCGATATTATTAATCGTTTGCCAGGGATTTAACCGCCACAAAACTTGCAAAGGATCACCCAATAGATTCAGTTAAAATGCTAAAATCACACCAAAGGTTTATATTTCGTAACTTTTGTACGCCACTGTCATCTAAGGTGTTTTCTGCCTTATCGAAGACCATAACTTTCTGCAGGATAGGGGGGAGGGGGTAACAACTTTATTAGAGTGTATGCGAGGAAGTTTTGTGCCGACTACTCCCACTGGTTAAATAAATGTTGCAAGACTTGTACAATTATAAACCCGCAAAGATTCTTAACGAAATTTTTTTAATTAAAAAGGGAAATTCGTGCATATTTTTGACAATGAAAAAAAAAAAAAAAAAGATGCAGTATAAAGTTACAGATTATTAAATTTTCAATTGTTTAAATTTCGCATGCACTTACTGCAAGCGCATTTCCTGCATATATGGATGCATATATTTTATTGTCATTCATTCATACATGTATCAAGAAAAATTAAACGACTAAAAAGGAATTGGAGAACATTCTTTAAAAACGCATTTGATTTTTAAAAAAGTAATAAGAAACAATACTTCAAAATTAATGTTAATTTTCATCAATTAAACATCAGCATTCATTCAGGCAAAGATGATTAAAATTTCTTTTCTTTTAAATATTATCTAAGCATTAAATGACTTCGAAAAAAATCTATATATCTCCATCTATGGAATTTTTAATCTTTTTAAAAATTTCTCCAGCAGTTCCTATAATTTTAGCTATAATTTGGGTCGAAAGAAATTGTTTTTCTACTAAGGCTCTGAATCATGTTAAATGTATTTCAGACAGTAGTAGATGACTTCAACCATTGTTAGAAGGGGGGAGGGGTACTTGTAAAAATCTTTTCTCTGTATTTACAACATTTTAAATAAACATAGGGACTTTTATTTACAGTAGAATATATAAAGAAAATATAACAGAGATAAGGAACCCTGAAATTTTTTTAAAAAAATCTCGGAATCCTTTTTTGCCTGCAGGGATGGTATGCAGATTTCTCAATGTTTTTTTTTTTTTTTTTTTTTTTTTTTTGTTGTTGTCTCTAAATATACATATAAGCAAAATCGGATTAAGTTCTTAGGGAATGCAGGTTAGAGGGATATTCTTTCCTTTACAAAAACAAGACGTTTTTTTAAAAAAATTCGTTTAATATGATACTTACGAAGTTTTTAAGTAATCAATATTACGACAGATGAAAATAACAAAATATTTCATTGATGTATATTTTCAAGAATGATGATTTCAGTATCTCACAAAAAAAAAAAAAATTATTAGTAATTTTGAAGAAAATAGCAAATTGCTCATTTTCAACACATTTTAAATGTTTAGATACAAACTTTACCAAAGACTGTTGACTTGTAAGTCAAGTATCAAGAGCAAAAGAAATGGAACAAAACAATATGCAAGCGAATTTGAAAGCTTGAAAAATAAATAAATAAATAAGAATAAGAATGTGAAATTGAAATAATATTTGATTTTAATTTCAAAATGCTGACGTATATGTCTGCTAATAAAATGACAGCCCAAAGTCTGATATTCTGAAACTACCGCTAGAAAATTCGTAATCCCAACGTAACCAATGCAGTTGCTTAATTTAAGAATTTGGCAGTAAGTTCCAGTAAAAAAGTAGGAATAGATCAGACTTACAACGAATAAGCATTAATTATTGACATGAAAGAAGAAATTTAACCTAACACATTTAATTTTAATGAACAGTGTCAGATCAAGATGATTATTTATTTTTAAAAGAATTTCAGCCCTGTCAATGTTAATTTAGAACTAAATTCACAAAACCTATTAAACATTTTGCCCCATAATTCAAGAAATTTTATAATATATTAAATATACGATGCAAATGCTGAGTCATTTGAAAATGAAAAGTCATTTCAAATATAAATTTTCTTTGACAGAAAGCATCAGTTTTGAAAAAGAAAAGAAACATTAATACATAAGTTAGCATCAGAATATTTACGTGCTTAGCTGGTCGTTCCTGAGAAGACCAGAACCAAAAATCATCAAACAATTAATTAAATGTGATTAAGCAGATATTTATCCCGTGATAATTAATTAATTTATTAATTCCTTAAAAATTTTCTAACACTCAATTATATGTAATGAAGTCAAATTTCATTTTTAAAATTATGCCTGCTACGTAGTTCAAAATGAATTGCGAAAAAGCAAAATACGATAATTTCAACGAATTAAGGAGTTAAAAACAATAAACAGTCATAGGTCTTATACATGAGATGAAAACACAGAATATGGGGGAGGGGGGGATTCTTTTCTGAAAGTAGCACACACATACTTTATCAGACATTATGAAGAACAGCCAAATTTTTTAGTAGACATTTTTTTTAACTGACAGAAGACGAAAAGAATTGTTACTTTCGCAGCCAAAATTTTGCGGGCAATCAACGATAGACGGCCGCCTGTGACCTTCTTCACCCACGCTAGTAAAGGCCTTGAATTAATATAATAGAACAAATATAGTCAGAAGACAAGAAATATACGAGTACCACAGACGTAATAACGATAACAAATGGTCGCGCCTAGTGAGTCAGTATCTCTAAAACGGTGATGAACGATGGTTCAACATAATAATAAGACAACTAGGATGCTGTGCAGTTTTTAAGTTGGCCATATTTTATAAGAACTTTTCTTTAATATGGTTCATATTTTATAAGAATCTTACCTTCAAAATAAATAAATCTATATTAATATATTAATTTTTTTAAAAATTGCTACACGGTTTTTATTTACAAAAATTCAATCTCAATAGAGAGATAGATTTAAAAGGAAAACGGAAAGTAAATTAATTCTAAAAAAAATATTTCACTGAAACCTAGAAACAAATAATTACATTTTTTAAAATATCAAATTAATATAAAATAAAAATAATGCAATAAAATAAAATCTATTCATTACAGAAAAATTGTTTTCAAATGAACTTCCTATAAGTTTTGATAAATTCAAAATATCGCAAGAAGAAAGTTAATTCTTCATTTGTCATTTTTATTAAGGATAGAAATTTCCGTGTTAGCTTTCTTTATTATGTTTTTTCAGTAATTTCCTTTAAGTTCCCATTCCTTCTACTTTGAGCAAATTGACAGAATCAAGAAACTATAACTGATTTTTTTTTCCAGATCGATGCAAGACAGCAAAAAATTATATCTGGCCCATTTTGAGCTTATTTTATTTGACGATTTTGAGTTTATTTGATTTGATAAATATTAAGGTTTCTTTAACGATTTTATTTAGCCTAAGATACACCCAACAAATAGCTTATGACATTTATGCATGTTGATTGGTAAAGGACTAAATTCACAGGAACTATTAGAATTTTATACCACGAAGTTTTTACATTAAATTGATATATTTAATTTTTAAAATTCAAGTTTTTTTTTTTTTTTTTTTTTTTTGTAAGAGTTTTTGAATCCATAGGGTGCTGCAAGCTTCTCAGACTTTTAACATGCGAATAAATTGAGTTAAAAAGCATTTTTTTTTTTGTATTTTTAATAAATGAAGTTTGTTTTATTAATGCTGTAGATAATAATGATTTATCATCGCTTGATTTAAATTGTAGAGAAATGCTAGATATGGATTTCTAGTAACCACGCTATATAGAAATATAGTAAGAAGCTTTAACAATTAATCATGTTATACTTTATATATAATTAGGTATTGTTATGGCCTTCTATTATTATGACAGTATCTGAGTTCATAATATTATGGGTAAATATTATTCAATGTGTCAGTAATTTCTACAATATATTAAAAGAAGTCCGAAGATGCTGTATATGAATTTCAAATTTTTCAGTTAAATTTTGATTTAAAAAGTATTTGTTTTAGAAACTTCTGGATCTAAATTATATATGTATACAGGGTGATTGGTAAAGTCTGTTAAATTACAAACGGCGTCTCGTTCAGCAAGGGAAGTAACGTGCACCTATACTAAAGTTGCTGTGCTGAATTTATTAAAACAAGTAACAACGCCCTTAGCGACAAAATAAGAAACTTACAAAAATAACTAAAAAAAGAAAAAAAAAAAAAAGATCGGCCAAAAAAGTTAATTTGAAAAATATACACTATACACATACTCCATAAGCACACACACAGGAAAAGTTTCATGGAGTTATCTGCAAAATTAGCGATGATATCTGCGATCAAAATTACGAACTTTCCGCTAAAACTGAAAAATGTATTCTCCTTTCCACGAGTGCGTTTTTCCGACTTTTTTCCTTTTTACTATTTTTGTTTACTTCATTACAACATTTTCACTTCGACAATGCTTCACTCGGAAAAATGCATGATAATACGATTAATATACATATATAGTTCAATTTTGGGACGAACCTTTTTTCCCAAGACAGGGAATGTTCATTTTGTTAATCGAAAATACCTCCTCTAGTTTTACAGATATCTCCATGAAACTTTTTCCTGCGTTTTTATTATGGCACAGCGCACATTTTTCTAATTGGACATTTCGACTGATTTATTATATATATTTTTTATTTCTCCGCTAGAAGCGCTGTAACCTGTTTCAATAAATTCAGTACAATCACTTTACTGTAAGTACATATTACTTTCCTGACAATACGAGACACCATCATAAATTTAAAGGGCTTAAAATGACTTGACTGATATGCATCCTGGATTATATATACAAATGAAATGATTCATTTTAGCTTAGTATGAAATGATACTTTAAATGTATTTCAATCCTATTGTTGTGAAATATAATTTACATGTTTGATTCTTTTTTTTAAAATGTTTTTCTGAGTGACATATAGAAAAACCTCTTTTATAAACAATGGGGATTCTGATGATTGTTGGCATAATTTTATGCCAAATAAGGCCATTACAATTGGATACAAATTAAAAATTTGTACCTTTCTTTTTTCATAATAATTATCTTTGTATTAAAATGTGTTGTTCAATTATTCATGATGAATGTATGGGTAAGCATAATGAGGTTTTTTTTTTAAAAAAAAAAAAAAGAACAAAACAATGGAACAATTCTTGATGAGCTGCTTCATTTTTGTCAAAATAATGAATAAATGCCCAAGAATGTGAAATGAGAATATTAACTAATATATACATATACATGGTTTTTTTTACTGTGATTAAGGTTATAGCTTTCAAATGACAATATAATTCTTTCCAATTTGATATGAAATATTTTTGCATACTATAGATAATTTCAAATCCTCGCATATAGTTTGCAAGTAATTATTTTTTTTAAATATAATAATAACACAATCTTCTCAAATGCAAGGCATTAAAATTTGTTATGATAATTCAATTATTATTCTGAATACTATTTATTCTAAGTTTGATTCAAATTATACACATTTATGATTTATCTTATAAATTTGTTGAAAATTCCCTTTATTTTTATGCTATTTTAATAGAAATTTTTTTTTTTTTAAATATGCAGTTTGCACATAAAGAGACTGATCGGATCATATTATTAATTTTCTGGTTGTTACATAAAAATTTACTTAAATTTTTAATTTTTTTTTCCATTCACAAGTTAAAATTCTATGCTGCATTAACAAGGTAAAAAATATTTATTGTTTTTAAGATAAATTTTATGTTTCATAAAATATTTAAATAATGACACATGCACATGAATTACATCAGAAATTAAGTCTTTTCTATATGCAACATATTTTTACATGCAAGAACATTATAACTTAAATTACATTTTAATTTTGTGTCATGTACAATACAAGATAACTTTTAAAAAATTTATTTACTTACTTTTAATTCTTACAATTTTGTATTCTATTACAGAAATATAAAAAAAACTAATATAACAATGAATCTTGTATATACAAGAAATAATTCATGGATAATATTATCAAGTTATTATCAAATATTTTTAATTTATTTAAATATATGAATATTGTATGATGTATAATACAACAAGCACAGATACAATAACCCACACCAATATATAATTAGAAACAAAATGATTGAAAAGCAAACATATGTTTCAATCACTAATCAACATATAAATAAAAATACCAAGAAAAATATCACACAATTTTGATAATTAATGTTTTATAGAGAGCAAAAATATGAAAAATAAAAATTTCTTAAGCTGTGGATCAAGATTTCAAATTGGTTTGCATAGGAATGTATTGAAGTCCTTAAAATTTCCAAATCTTTCTTCTCTCAGATCTTGCATGTATACAAACTTAATCTTTAAATTGCTCAATAAAATTTGCTAAATAACTTAAAGATTTGCTTTAGAAATTATTAACTTCACTTTCAATAACACTTTTGAGCTAATAAAATTATTTTCAGATCAACATAGGAATACAAAAATATTTTTTTATCTTAGAAATGGAGACAAAGAAAAAAGTTCAAAAAGTGTTACTTGAAATAGGTAAAGATTTGAATTACTTAAAAAATTATGAGCAAAAAAATTCTTTCTGCAGATAAATAATATTTTTTCAAAGAAAATCTCCTAGAGAAGCAGTTGAATAGCTACATCAAATAAATATCTAAATCTTCAAAAAAACACAACATAAAGCCTAAAATATAAATTTTTAAGATATAGCTAATTTAATTCATGAAAGTTGCTGCCAGAATGGTAACATTTATTAAATACTTATATAATTTCATACAGTCAATATAATATATTACAAGACATTAACAAATCGGTAAATGAAACACATTTTTCTATTAATAACTTTTCTTTTCAAATTCTGGAATAAATTCTGATTACATAAAAGATAAAGGTTCTAAACTTTGAAGAAATTCATTAAAATTGTAAAAATTATATTAACAGTTAAATAGTTAAAATGGAATTAATTATTTAAACTTTTAAAAACCCAATCTTTATAATTTACAGCTAAATTTTTTTAATAAATGGAATATTTGCAATTGAATAACAATGACAAAATTTAAAAGATATTTGGTAAGAATCAATTAAAGACTACAATTTCTCGGAATTTCAGTTAAAATATAAAGCAGTTAAATTAGCTTACTTCTTATATACATTTAAAATAGTAAATACATTTAAATAAAAGTACATATTTTTGCATTATGAAATATGAAAAGAAAAAAAAATGCTCTGTAACACAGATATGGTTTATCTAAATTTGAATTAACAGTTAGACTATCCACCTTCCCTCTGTATTATGATCTACGAGATAAAATAAAAGAACACCAATGTTTTAAATAAACTCAATGATTTTGGCGTCTACGCAGGGCTCTCTGTTTATCAAATCTAAGTTCCATTTCTTCTAATACTTTAGGTGTGTAGCGTACAACTAATTTCACAGTCCCCTGTGCTGCTTTTAATAATTCTACAGCCTTTTCATGATTTTCACCTTCCACACTTACTCCATTGACAGACAATAATTGATCTCCTCTCTTCAATCCACCATGGCGATCAGCAACACCTCCAGGAATGATTCTCGAGATATATATAGGTGAATTTTGTTCACGTCCTCCCATCACGTTAAAACCAAGACCTTCGTCTGTTTTTGGAAGTTCAACAACTCTTGGATGGGCGTGGCCTTCACTGGCTGCAAATGCAGCAACTGTAGCTTTAGCTGTTGCACTAGCTCTAATATCAGGGCTACCAGATATATCAACTGTTTCATAAACATGTTCATACACTTCTCTGACAGCAGTACAAAAATCACTCTGGAGAACTTTTTGCAGAGCAGCTAACTTTTGATTAGGCAACTCACCACTTTTTTGTAACTTTTCCAAGAGTTCTATGGCACGTTTAACATCCCTTTCGAGAGTTAATGGATCAGCGACAGATGCCATTAGAATTCTGTTGAAGAATTTACTTGAAATTGATCAATTCAATTCGCAAATTCAAGCAAAACAAATAGACTGATTTGTTTACTTCTCGATGAAATCGTAGTCAGAAAAAACAATCCAACGCGGTTGCAGTTAAGTGATGAACTAACACATGGTACAGTTATAAAAAGAAATTCGATTCAAAGAGCAGAAGCAAAACTATTCAAACCGAAAAACAAAAGCATTCTCTCAACTTTCGTAATCATCCACACCACACGCATTACTGTTGCTGCAAAACGATTTTGATCATATAACTTAAAAGAAATAAGAGTAGTTAGTAAATATTTATGAGAAAGAAGTGATAAATACTTTTACTACAGTTCTGCATACCGGTTGAAATTTGTCATTTGTCATGGCTACTTCGTTATTGCTGCCTTTTATTCAAAAAGTTAGAATTCCAACTTCTGGAGATAAAGTCTACAAAGATGAATGCGTTTTGTGCTTTGATACACCGGTAAGAGAATCTTTAAGATTTGTTTAATTGTAGTTTATGGAATGATAGCATTCAAATTAATTTTGTGAAACAGTTGGTGTCGGTGAATTTGTGTCCCTTTTTGTTCATTCATTTTGTTTAATAAAATATGCAATCGAAAGGCAATTTCTTTTTGTATTTTTTTGCAATAATTTGTTCCAATTTTTTGTGATAATTCCTTTTAAATGCCACGAATATTGGGCAATGCTAATATGCCCTAAATTTCTTATTTCTTAACAGGACCCAGAAGAGCTTTGCAATTTTATTTTATGGCATTTCAGAAGTTCAGGTTATGATGCTTACATTATTAATATTGTCACCCGAATATTTAGCAGCGAATCGATATAATGATAACATATTTTGCTGCTATTGAAGCAGGCATGTTTTTTATTGCTTTGTTTAATATTTGTTTGCATTTATTGATTTATGTGAAAAATTAAATAGAGGCCAGCTATTTAAGTGATAAAAGATACAAATCTAAATGAAGAAAAAATGCAATTCATCATATATCTTACTTTCATTTGTAAGATTAGTTAATTATAAAATGTGTGGAGCAATAAGTTTAGATGGAATACAAGAAACAAAGTAATTGTTAAGTTTATTTTCTTGCTGTGATGTTATTTTTTTCTTCATATGCTTCAAAAGTAATAATTACATGTATATATTTAGATTTGCCAATGTTCTTTACTATGCACTGTTAGCATTTCAATTTTAACTTTGATTCTGTTTTATAGAACTATAAAGCTTCCTTTTTTGTAACATTTTTGATATTCAAAGTTATATGATCCTTAGCAATAAGAGTTAAGCTACTCTTGTTGTGAAAGAACATATTTTTATATCTAAGTAAGTTATATTCTTTTTTTAGAACAATTTAAATAAAATGATCAAAATGTTGAAGATGTGACTTTTTAAAAAATAGGTGACAAATATCTTTTACCACCTATAGTAATTTTTTTAATCTCCCATTTTGTGGCAATGGTAATTTGTCAAATCTCATCATTTAAACCAGAAGTAGTTGAGGATGTTTTTCTGAGTTGGCACCCTACAGCCTATATTTATTTCAAATATAGGCAAAAGAAAAGCTACTGGTTGAATATTGTAGTTGAGTTCATATGGTTGCAAGTTTCATTCTTTGAATATCTTATAGAATATGTAAAAGCTTTACCAAAACTTACCTTCCTGATTTATGATGTACGCATTAGCTATATAATGTACTGTAATTGCAAAAGAAAATGATATAATTATTTTTTACCTACTTGTTTGTACAAGTCATCCTTTATGATCTTTAGACGTAAGTATGCTTGCATCATTGAAGAAAGCATGGCAATTTATTTTGCATTTAATCTCTAACAACTATCATTTTGACATAATTAAAGAATGCCTCAAAAATGTTTTCTCTTAATTAATTCATTAACTTTTCTCTAATTAACTCCTAATTTCTTTCTAATTGCTGTGAAAGTTTTCCAAAGTTTTGGGTTATACTGTGCTTACAAAATTGATAGAAAAATATATTGCACTTTTTACATCTTCAAAAGAAGTAATGGAAATTCCCTCAACCTCAAAAGAATCTGAGGGATTAACTATGGTTTCAAAGACAACCAATGTTTTTTTTTAACCAAAAGTATTAAAATTAGCTATTCTTTCAAATTCTACAGCCCAATCTCACATTTTGCAAATTAAAAACTGTCTTGAAGAATTCAAAAACTAAAAGAAATATATATAAGCTGCAAGAAATGAGGTACTGACATCAAGATAATTGCTGCATATCTTTTTCAATATAGTTGCTGCAAAAGAATGGAAAGTACATGAAATGAAATCTGATAATTGTAGCAAAGAAATCTATGCTATAATTCGGAAAATTGTTGTAGGAAGAATTTAGAAGTGAAGCATCATAATTCTTTCGAATAAGATATCTGTTAGTTGTTAAATATATGTGAAGTGCTACGGTAATAAGTATATATAAAGATTTTGTGTGGTCAAATTTTGTCAGCAAAAAAACAGTCTATTTAGAGTTAAATTTCCACTTAGTTAGAAATATACTTTTCTTCTGTAAAATGATAAAATAGATGAAGTTCAAGTTAAACAGATAATTCAAATACTATTTGATATTAGAGAACATTACATATTAAATATTTTAATAATAAAATTCTATTTGATTGAGAATTTTTGTAGTAAAAGTATATTAATTTCTGTAATGAGAATTCTTTTAATAAAAAAATTCTTTCAATGAAAAGTATTTTTTGTAGGTGAATTCTTTTAATTATCCATTAAAAGTTGCATACTATATATACATATAAGTGTTAATTAAGTTTGTGTTTTAAAATGTACTTTTTCTTTTGTTTTTAATAGTGGAGTATCATGTTTAAATTTAACATATACTATATTCTTTAGTTTTAATTGGTGAAATATTTTTTAAAGTCAGCTCATTTAATTTCATAGCAAAAATGTTTAATTTCAGTCCAAATAGGATTGGCTTTTCTTTGTGATTTTTTTCTCTTCATAAATGCTTTACATTATAAACAATCTCATTTCCATTAGGATATATCTATGAATGCATTTGTTTTTTAAAGCCCATGACACTTCTCTCATTATTTTAAATGAATAATTTTGCATTTTTTAAAACTTAAATCTAATAAATTTGAATTTTTTTTTGTTTATTTATGAGAAAAATTGTAACTTTTTTAATTTGAATTTCTTCTAATAAAAATGAATGTGTATATATGTTGGCACTCTACCAGTTTATTTTACCAACCGTTTAACTTATGGCTACCAAATTCGGCACATCTGTATCTTGGGAGTTGGGGCAGGAATGTGCACCTTAGAGCTATTTTTTTTGAGATTTTAATTGAAATGTTAGTTAAAAATTAAGTAATTTTTGGCTTTTTTGTGAGATGACTTCCCAAAATATTACAGTATAAAAATAAATTCTACACCATTTGAAAATTAAAATTTTTTTTTGTTGATGATATTAGTTTGTCATGTGAATTTTTTTTGAATTTTGGAAAATTTTTAAAAATATATTTTTTACCTAATTTCTTACCGTAGATTACATTATTGATCTGAAATTCAAATCGTTTTCATTGTTTTATCCAACATTTAATTGCATTATGCTTTTCCACTGTTGAAAGTTAAAAAATTAGGATTCTGTTTAATATTTGTGTAGTTTGTAAAACAATGAAAAAAATGAAGTGTCAACACTGCAAAATTTGTAATATAGATGAACTGGACATTTATATTTTTAATAGCAGTATGATGTTATGGGACTGGTCACTATTAGAAAGGTTCATGTATACAATAAAAAGAAGTTCAAGTTACTTTTATTTTCATATTTGTTTTAATATATGATAATTGGGCAGAATCATTGGTTTAAAGTTATATGTAAAAGATTTAAATAATGTTAAACAATATCATTGGTGAGCTAGCTGGTCCCAAAAGTAGTTAAGTAGTTAGCAATAAAGTTTTATTATAAACTATATATTTTAGAGTATTTTATAAAATATTTGAATGAAATTTTTTTCATGTCTGATTTATCTGTATTAATGTTGAAATGTTGTATTAATTGTAATTAATTCCTGATTTATCTGTATTAATATAGAAATGTTGTATGTTTTATCAAATTCAATCTTTATTTTTGTCAAAAATTTGTCTTTTTAAATCTTGTTCCTACTTCTTGTTTGCCTGAAAAATTTCAGAAATCTTTATTTACTCAATATAGAGAATCCACAAAAAATGCTGGAAAAATCATAAAAATTAATTAGTGAAATTTTTATTAAATAATTTCATTTCTCTTGCATGGATCGTTTTTAATTACTATTTTCCTTTATTATAGGAATCTGACGATGGCTTGTATGTATGTATGAGTACATTTTTGGGATTTTGTCATAAACATGTTGAAAGTTACTTTTTTAAGACTTCCAATTCACTCTTTCTTCATCTTAAAAGATACAAGAGAGAGGTAGGTTTTTATGGAATTTTAATTGAAATGTTTTAGAATTTATAAAAGTCCCTGAATTTACTTTTTTATTCTTTCATTTTGTATCTATCTTGTTATTTGTCTTTCTTGGTACTGTTTCCTTTACCCATGTGCTTTTCATTTCAGTGCTGCGTCTCAAATTTTAAAATTTATTATTTTTATTTAAAGTAATTATTCTAAAATTTATGAATTTTTTTATCTTTGTAATTTAGTAGTGAAAGTATTAAATGATAAAAACTCTTACTTTCATATCTGAAATAACATTTCATATTCCAATTAAGAATTTTGTTAGTTCAAAATTTTTGGTCCTAATGTAAATTTTTAAATGATTGTTAAAAGTAGAAAAGTTTATGTTATAGTTCGAAATTGATTATATTATCATTTTCTGAAAAATTAATTTTAGTTTGTGATTATTGCTTACTGTTTGAATCTGCAAAGTGTTTTTGTTACATTGGTTATTCTATAATCTTCAAATGTTATGCATGAGGAATATTATTATTATACTGAAACCTTTCCCATTTCCCCAATTAAAAAGTATTTTTATATGTGCTATTAAATTATTTTCAAGTATATATACACATCTAAATTGTAATTATCTAAATATTGACATTACACAGTCAGTGATCTTGCATAAAAATTGTAAAATAGCAATAGTAACAAAAAAATAAAATAGAAAGATATTTGTGGATTCAAAAAATTGTAATCTTTAATTTTTCTTGTATATATAATAATTGCTGTCATAAAGGTTTTGACAAAAAAACACCGTAGTACGGTTATATTATGTGAAAATATATTGTGTAGAAAATACAAACTATAAACATTGTCTAGTTCATGTAACTTAAATTTGCACAGAATAGTCGATACCCCTTTTTTTTATCTGTTAGGCTAAACGTAAACAACTTTTCTGGAAGCCTTTGGTGCCAATGAAACTTCGCGAGATTTGCTACCGTGCACTTCAGGTATATAAAAGTATCCTCAATTCAAAGCAAAAGCTTATTAATTGGAGTATATACATGTTATATAACTAATGCAAATAATAATTCATTCTTAAATTAAAAGAAGAAACTAAGTTCCTGTTAGATCAAAAATTTAATAATATATTTGAATTGTGAAGGGGGGGGCAGCCTTTAGTTGTGAAATCCTGTAAGTGTCAGTTAATGACTTTCTGCTCTGAAATGAGGATGTGTATTCTTATTATAAATATTGCAGATTTTATAGGTAAAATAAAGAAATGCTTAAAGCAGTACTATATATGTTTATTTTTTTTTCTCCATTACAGTATGATATTTATTATTTGATCCTTTTAAATTATTACTAAGCTTATTTTTTAATCACTTTACAATAATTTTCTAATTGATATGAATGCCAAGTATAGAAGTATGTAAATTAGTTTAATAATTATATTTGTATAATATTTTACTACCTTAATTTATTTTTTATATGTTTCTTTGTTGTATTAAATTCATTTTTAAAAATATGGCAATTAAATATATATTTAATCAGTAAAATATAAATTTAGATTTCATTGAAGTTGTGTTTACCATTTTCATAATTAATGGTAAAATATTTAAAACAGTTTTTAATAACTTTGTTTCGATATTAATTTATTCTAGGAAAATTTTTTTCCATTTTTATGAATACATTATTTTTTTTATCTGATATCAGACAGCCTGATCTACCCTTTTGATATATAAAAAGTTTTCAGTGCCATTTTTAATGCTACTGACTCAAAAGATTTCCTTAATTTTAATTTAGTTGTATGAAATATTTTTTTTTTTTTTTTTTTTTTTAGCTGTTGCTGTATAAAATTAGTTAAATTAGGCTTAAAAGTTTTTATACGTTATGCCTATGTTTTAATGTTCTTTTCAGTTTGTATTGTTCCATTATGTCTGTCTTTTTTTTCAAATTTTAAATTAATAACTAAGTTATTAGTAGCTTCTTTTTCTTCTACATCTAATGACTAAGTTTAATTAATTGTTCTATATTTTATATATTTCATAAATGTTTAAATTAAAGAATTTATATATAAATTAAAAAATGATTCTTAAAAAAACATAGTAAATATGACAAGTGAAATTGTAAATAATTAATAATTTTATGTTTTCTTAAGGTTCAAGAAGATGCGCCTGCAAGCACTCCAACTAAATTAGCCATTGGTAAATATTTTATTAAAAAATTTTTTGTGCAATTTTTATTTTTCCATGTTATATAATTTATATATTATTATTTATATGTGTTGACTTAACTTGAATCATAAATTTACCTGTTCAGCAACTTTGTACCATTAAAATTTATTATACTTTTCTGGAATAATATAATTTTGATATCACTATATTTTCTTGTTTTATTGCATCATTTATATATTTCTGAAATCATTTTTTAACATATTTAAGATACTGCATACCACCATACTGTATACTTCCTTCAAATTGGTTACTAAATAATTGGAGGAAATAAATAGATCAGTTCTACAAATAAATTATATATTATGTAAAATGCACTTTATTAGAATATTTATTATTTCATCATGGATTTTTTATGCAATCATAATGATATAAATTTTTATATATTGATAATTATATTCTAGGTTTAGAAGGTGGCTTTAATGTAGATGGGAAAAAATATGAATATGTGGATCATAACAATCTAATTCTTCTGCCAGAATTCCATATTATTTCTTTACCTTGTCCTGATTTACCTGAATCTGTAAGTATAAAATCTAAATTAATATTTTTCTGGAAATTTGGTAATTTTCAATTATTATATCTTTATTTCCTTTTTTCAATATTAGGTCCAGCTTAGTATTAGTTCTCTTCTTGAAATTGATGCTGCCATTATTCAAGAAGAAGCTGCAGCATTGGCTGGAACTTGGGACGGGATGCAGCGAAAAGTTACCAAGTAAATTTGTTGAATTAATAATAAACATTTTCTTAGCCTGTCCCTGTCTTGCCCTATCTTTATGTATAAAATTCATTTTAATGCATTATTAAATAGGTAATTTTATTCTTCTAAAATATTTTGAATTATAGAACTTTATTCAGTAACTTTTCATTGTATGTATTAAAAAAGTAACCGCTATTACATTTTCACTATCCATTGTAGGATGAATTATGGATGATTTTATTTTTTCTTTTCTTTTCTTTTTTTCTTTTTTTTTTTTTTTTTTTGTAATTTCTAGTTTATCTGTAAATTCCATCTTTTCTATTAGGCATGCCAATACCTTAGTTCAACTTGATAATGGTGTAAAAATTCCACCAAGAGACTGGCAGTGTCAAGTTTGTGGTTTAAAAGAAAATCTTTGGCTGAACTTGACAGATGGCGCGATTCATTGTGGTAGGAAGTATTTCAATGGTCAGGGAGGTAACAATCATGCTGTTGAACACTATGAAAAGACTAAATATCCACTGGTTGTGAAACTGGGTACTATAACTTCTGATGCCTCTGGTGAGTATACTTAATTATTAATTAGACCAATATGTCTTAATTTAAAAATTATTATTATTTTTTTTTTTTTTGTTATATGATGATTTAAGATTTTTGCTTGTTCTTTAATTGTATTTATCTTATTTTTGTGTTAGATGTTTATTCTTATGATGAGGATGATATGGTGGAAGATCCTAATCTTCCTCAACATTTGGCTCATTTTGGAATCAATATTAAAGATTTGCAAAAGGTATATGCATATTGCTATTTTTCAAGATTTATTAATCAAGAAATTGAATGATGCAAGTCTTATAACATAATGTTTATTGTATAAATCCTGTTTTTGTTCATGTGTTCAATTTACCTTTTTTTTCAATGTGCATTCCATTTCATTATACATCAGTATACAAACATGCAAAGCAAATTGTAAATTGGATATTTTTATACCATTATAAAATTTTTTGAATAAAATAATTAAAAGTATGTAAATTGAGAACTTTTGTACAGTATTTTAAAAAGAGTTTCTATTATATTGAAGCAAAAGCCAACAAGTTCCTTTTGGTGAATTTTTTTTTTCCCCTGAACATTGTTACACACACACACACACTCACAAATGATTTTAAGTGTATTGTGTACATTAAAGGATGAAAATAAAAAAAAAGCACCAATGAGACATTAAAATTTTAATTTAATAAAGCATTGAGTTAGATATGTGTATTTTTACCATTTTTACATAAAAAGAAATGCCCATCATAAAAAGAGTGTGAAAAGATTTCTATTTTTTTATTTAAAGATTCTAATTTGGCCGAATCTTATATTCATGTAAATTATTCTATATTCATGTAAATTATTCTTAATGTATATTTGGAGTAAAAATTATATTGCTTTTTTTATTATTAGTATTATCTCTGAAATAATTTCATTGTTTAAGTTTAATGTGTTTTTTATATAAATATTTTCTGCAATTAAAATTTTCAATTCTGAATTTTCTGTAATTTTTTGATAAATTTTATTTTCTTCAAAATCATATAATATTCTGACATCAGTTTAGTTTTTTGATAATGGATATTTTATTTTACAGACTGATAAATCTATGATTGAATTAGAAATTGATTTGAATCAACGTATTGGAGAATGGGCTATAATACAAGAATCTGGTACAAAATTAATTCCCTTGTATGGTCCAGGTTATACAGGCTTAGAAAATTTGGGAAATTCTTGCTATCTCAATTCTGTAGTGCAAGTTCTTTTCAACATACCAGATTTTATAAATTGGTGAGCAGCTTCTTTAATCTGTAGTTTTATTCACTTGATTTTTAAAATTATTCTCAGTATATCTTTATTCTAAGTTATTTATCATTGAAGCAAATTTAGTATAAATCTTTAGAACTTTACTTATATATTATATTGTATTTTATGATAAGATCTTAATATTTTATTCAATAATAGTGTTGTTTTCTTATTTGTATAAATTAAAAAGATTTTGAATTTATGTTTCATAAAGCAATATTTTTTTTTATATAACACTAGTTGCAAACCTCATATACTTTTACCTCACATAAATTTTAATAATTTTTTAATGAATTTCTTAATTTTTTCCTTAAGACTTTAGATCTTTATTCATTTATTTTTCTTGCAGCAATTTTATTGATTTTGTATAGTTTCCAATTTATATCTATGCTATTCTGTTTATAATAAACAAAAATAACATTCCAAGCACTTATTTTTTCACTTCCAAATATTACTTTTGTCTTATTACAATACTGATTTCATTCAAGTAATCGATGTGTTATAGCTAATAGCCATGAGAAAGCATTAAAACTGAAATCCAGTATATCCACCAGTAATGAAAATTATTGCAGTATAAAGATATATTGTTCATATTCTTGATAAGCTTTTAGAATTTTTGGTCTGTTTATGATCAATAAACTATGATATATATTGTCAAATTCTCTAGTATCAGATATACACTATCTTATACTGTTTAATCTAATGTAGTATTAGACCATATAACATAAAGTAATACAGTTTAGGCTACTATATTGTGCAGTTAGGATTGCAAAGGATTACTGCTATAAAATTCCTCTGTAGTAGCAAGTTCTCTGTAAGTGTATAAAATATTTTTTTTTTTCAATCGAAGAGTTGTTTTCATATTTAGATCTACACAAGCCGAATTTTTCAAATAGAAACACTGATTTTGAATACAAATCCAAATTTTCACATTAAAGTAGCTTGAATTCATAACGTTTTCTAATTTTGAGTAAATAGCTTTCAATGAATTATTGAAATTTTGAATTCCTGATGCAATATTGTTCAGTATATTTCATTATGTTTCAAATCTTTAATAATAATATTTTATTTTAGAAGATTTGATAAACAAGTAATGGTTATAAATTTTTCAAAAGTGAAAGTTTATTTTATTTTTATTAATTTTGAATTTTGAATTTTTTTTTAATAGAAACACAAACAAACAAACAAACAAAACATTTGGCACTAATCAAACAGGACTTAAAGCATCACTGTTTCACCTTTTATCCATTTCTCTGAAGTGTTTTAGTGTTAAACAATTTTTTTTTTTATGATACATTTTAACTTTATTAAAGGACTTGCTATCTAGAAAATACATTGTTTAACTAAAAAACTTTGTTATTAATACTTTTCTTAAGAGAAAGGCATTGAATATGAGAATTTGTAAAGATTGTTAAACATTTTTTTTTCTTTTGCTTTTTCTGGCAAACAAGTCAAGTGAAATAAACTGCAACTATTATATATACTTAGAGTTTAGGAGTAAGCATCTTTAACTAAATTTTTTTGTGATTTTTTACTTGCAATTTTCAAATTTATATTATGGTATTTATGTTTTGGTTTCGAAATAATGTCTTGTTTAATGTTTCGAAATAATGTTTTGTTTTATTGTTTGATATAGCTCTTTATAAATATTATAGTCGTTTGTGGGGAAGTATTACAGTTTATTTTATATTATAAATAATTAATAAGTTATTATATTTTTTCCATTTTTAAATATCAGCTTTTTTTAATTCTACTAAATATTTAATTTTGTAGTTATTTTAAAAGATGTGGAGACATATTTGGTGAATTTATAAATGAAGCACCAAGAAATTTCAATGTTCAAATGTGAGTATATGTCATGCTTTTTTTAATTTACTAAATATATATATATATATTTCTGAGATTTGTTAATCCAAATTTATTTCGTAGTTGTTAAATATGTGAATTAGTTTTTTATTTCCTTTTTTCCCCCTTTTAATTTTATATGAAATTATGGTTTCCTTAATCATGCTTGCTTTTATGGCACAGATTTTATGTTTAGTCTAGTCATATTTATTTCTGATGGAGTTTGTTAGTTTGAAGTTTTGTTCTATGTAACCTAAGTTTTTACTAAATAATTTCTATTTTACATCACATGTTATTTAAATTACCTGTATTAGAAATGTTTTTCTAAGTGTTTGGATTCTCCTTGACCCAGTCATCTTTATCACTTAGAAGTAATTTATATACTATGACTTGTTGATTCTGATTTATTTTATTTCATTTTTTTTTAACAATTTTATGGAATATTTTATGTTTAAAAAATGATTAGATATAAAACTTTTTTTGAGCCTTAAAGTTTTAAATGAGCAGTTAAAATAAGTCATGCACATTTATGTTTAAAAATATTTTAAATTTGATAAATTCAGTATTTTTTAATGACATGTCGCATAAAATTGTCAGTTGATAAAATAAGTTATAAATAAAGTATCTGTACGATTATTCTGGTTGTAACTGATAATCTTTCTTTTATTTTAACATACTGTAAATAAAAATATATCAGAATCTGACAGATTGATTAATTTGAAATTGTGGAAGAGAGAAAGTTTCCCTTTTTTCAATTTTTTTTTTTATATTTAATGTTTGAGAAGATAAAGTTTGAAATTATCTTTTACCATTATTAAATTGGTGAAGCTGTATTAAGACTTTGTGATTCTAATTTATTAGTCTAATAAATGAATATTTGAAAATAATTATTGTTTGAGAATTTGAGATCTCACTCTTATCTATATGTAATGTATCATAAATGTAAAAAATGTCTAAAATTCTTTAGAATTAGTTTTATGAATTTCTTTTATTTATACCTATATACATTTTCTTTGAATTTCATGTAATTAAGATGGAGAGCGATGACAAAAATACAGCATTGATTTATTAGTGGTCTATTTATATTAAATATACAAAAATATTAATTTTTATTTTTTGATGCCGCTAATTGTACATCTATCCCCCCCCTCCTTATATCAAGCAAATACCGGACTTGATGCCGCCAAAAATCTATATTAGATATTGCTAACTTTATGTATATTAAAATCTATATTAGAATAAATGAGTTCGAAAATTGAATACTCAAAGCATTATAGCTAAATAAGTTTTTGTTTTCTTTAGTATTAATCCTGTGTATTTCTGGTTTGATGAAATGCCATAAATAAGAATGCCATATTTTTTAATTTGGACTTCTCTATCATATTTTTTAATTTGAACTTGCAATTGAATTTAAAAGGATTCTTCTATGATTCTCATTTAATATTTATCATATATCTTACTTATTATAGGGCAAAACTTGGTTATGGTTTGTGGAGTGGAGAATATTCCAAGCAACCTGAAAATGTGAAAGATTCTCAAGAAGCTGTTTTGGTATGCAAATTTGAAATGTTGCAAAATATGTGTGTGTGTTTGTTTTAATATTTCTTAATACAATTTAAATCTTTATTGATTTCCTAATTTTTATCTTGGTTCTTATTACTTTTTTCCAAAATATTCTCTTATTTTCTGATCTGAATCTTTTAATTTAATTATTTCTAAAACACACTCTAAAAAATTGCTGACAATTTTCTCACACTAAGAGCAAAAGGATAAAAATCCCTAAATCCTATGGCATACCTAGAAAAAGAACCTTTAAAGATACCTAAGAATCCCTTTCCTAAGTTTACATTGTCAAACAAATCTCTGTCAGAATCTCATAGTAAATTTGCTGGGGTGAAAATTTTCTGTCACTTTATTCTTGTGTTTTGGTGCAAACAAGTGTATTCCGCCTTTTTTCCTCTTACACAAATTATGACTCAGATGGTAAAACAAATTGAAATTCATTCCTTCTTTTTTTTTTTTTTTTTTTTTTCTTTCTTTGCCACACATCTACAAAATTTTGTCTACATACATAAATAGTTAATTTGACTCTTTATTTAAACTTTTGTCATTATAATTTATTTTGTCTGAAAGTTTGATTTTTTTGGAGAAGAAAAATTTGACATCAGTTTTGCATATTTTAGGAATTGCCAGGAATTAAACCTCGTATGTTTAAAAATCTCATTGGCCAGGGACATCCAGAGTTTTCAACTAAAAGGCAGCAAGATGCTCAAGAATTCTTCCTGCACTTGATAAGTGTTTTAGAGGTAATTATATTTTCCTTACATCTTATTAAAATTATTTTTCTCTTCCTAATTAGACGAGATGACAATTTTATCATATATTTGTGGATTTAGTTATGAATAAGAGTGTCTAAAATTGTGCAAAATTATAAGACGAAAGAAGAGTACACTTACGAATGAAATTGGTAAAGAAAGAGAGTGTGAGAGTGATGACAATATTGTAGTCAGAATATCATTCTACATTACTAAATTAGTTCATTTCATATTAATTTAGCAAAATATAACAATTTAAATAAATTATAAAAAATTATGAACTCTTCAAAATGTAATGTACTCTGCTTAAAATTCTTATTAATGGAATTAATTGCTAAAAAATTAATGATTTTTATTTTTAATGTAATTGCAATTATTTGAGCTTTGCTAATGCTATAAAATCTTTCATAATTGGTATTAGCAGAACTTTGACTATTTTAGTTTTAAAATCTTGAGTAGATACTGATTTTTCAAATTCTTTGATATTCATTGAAATACTAGCATGAAAAGCAGTTGTTGGTCATGCTTTGTGAGAGTAATTTACTGCACTACTAAATAAATGTGTTTAAAAAACCGAAATTTAAAATGTAAATTTTAAATTTTTTTTTATCAAGATTTATTTATTATCTGTTGCTTTAAAATATTGAATAAAAATATGTAATATTCAGATGGGATAAAAATTTATACTTTTGTATAACAAAAAAATATGGATTTTAATGTCGTGAATAAACCTGCCTTAATTTTCAATATCCATTTTATTTACACTGGAATTTCCTTGAATTGTATCCTGGCAAAAGATCAGTTTTTTTTTTAAATTGTAGATTTGACTGGAAATTAAAACTTTTTTATATTAAATGCTTTGCTACACCATTTTGTGGGAAAACTTTACCTTATGTTTATTCTTTTTTTAAATAATAAACCTAAGTTAATATAATTTTTCATAGTTGTGATGAAATATTGAAAGCCATACTGATTTATGTAATCACATTTGCTTTTAGAAATATCAGTCTACATTTTTTCAATACTTAAATATACTGTGAAAATAAAATTTTTACTTTTTTAAATCAGTAGAATTTTATTTTGTTATAATATTTTACCTATAAGTTTTTTTGAAAATAATGTCTAATATATATTTTTTATTTCTTCTGTGAATGTTTAGCGAAATTCTCGTGGCAGAGAAAATCCAGCTGATGCCTTGAAATTTGAAGTTGAAGAACGTTTACAGTGTTCTGCTTCAAAGAAAGTCAAATATACTACAAAAACTGATTATCTTTTGTCACTTCCAATACCTCTAGATGCTGCTATTAATAAAGGTTATATGCATTTTCCTTTAAAATATTCTTAAGTGCACACTTTCATTCATGAGTGTACAGTTTGATTTTAGCCAAGATATTTTCATTTTTGGTTTTCACAATTTAGGTTTTCAAATCACATTTTAAAATTATTTTATAGGCATTAATTTCCAAATTTCACAATTGTATATATAAATAACATATATACCATTTTTCCTTTCTGAGGTGCCTCATTGACATTGGAGGATATTTCCAAGTTAAATTTTTTTTTCTCCTAAAGTTTGGGGGAGAGAAAAATTAAACTACATTGTTCTTCCTTTACAACATTGAAAGCATTTAGTCTCTCTCTCTCTCTCTTTTTCTTCTTTTTTTTAAATTTTTCATGATTATATGAATGTGTGTACATATTTTTTACGATATGAATCACTTGAAAGGAGGGAAAATTAATTCTGAATGTTAAATTAAGCTTGCTCATCTAAAGACGATAGTTAAGTAATAAATTACAAGTATTAAAATACTGAAAATACTACCATTAGTAATTTAATGTATGAGAAATTTGCTTTAAAAAAATTCTAAAAATTCTCTGTAATCCCTGTGCTTTTTTAAATTTTAATGGAGAGCATGGGACAAATTGCAATTTTTCATTCAAATTGCCTTTAAAAGACTATCTGAAAATTGTCTACAAAAGTTTCCATTTCCTTTTAAATGCATTCATAATATATTTAATAGAAACGTAATTGTAGTGTGCAATTTTTAAATTTTAATTAGAAACATTAATGAATTTGCAATAAAAATTCATAATTATTTCTTCAATATTCCAGTTAATGTTTATTCCTAGTGATTGAAAGGGTGCAAAGAATGTTTCTTTTGTATTTTGTTGCATTGTGAGATTTAGTTTTCAGATATTAATTTTATTCTGAGCTTAAATTGAGGGCATTCATCTTTTAAATTGATTGAGCTATATTTGTTTCTAGTTTCTCTGTTTTTTACCCCCTTGTTGTGACACTTTTCTTCAATATTTAATGAAGATCTATTAATTATTTTACAATATTTATCATATGTCATAGGAGATTGAAGAGAGGGAGAAATGCATATTTCTTGATGAAAACTTCAGCAGTAATAACTGTCTTAAGACGTAAAGTGCAAATTTAATAATAAAGTACTAATTAAGATCTCAGATAATTAAAAAATCATGAATTTATCTTTAGATAATGATACAACTTACAATGTTTTCATTAACTATCATTTAAAGAAAGGCCAAAATTCATTGTTCCAAAATTTTGCATTTATAGAATGAAGAAAAGTATAACATCAAAAAATGAAGGTATCACAAAAACAAAGTAAAATATTGAAAGTGAATTGAGGTAAAGAAGAAAAAGGCAAAGTGCCAAATGCAAAAAGCAAATATGAAAGGGCAGTGAAATTGCCATTTCATATGAGTGATAAAATTTCTTCATTTTAAAGTAGATCAGTTTCAAACTATAATACAAAAGGTGGAATATTACTCTTAAAAGTGAATTATCATTTCACCTGAGAATGTAATCAGTGTTAATTGCACAAGAGAAAAGTAATTTTTTTTCTGCAACAGAATTGGTCAATAAGGCATAAGATGTTGTTCCAACCTGAAACACTAATTGACCTCAGTGAATGAGAATTGGAAGGCTGAAGAAATTAAAAAGGAAAGTGTACATTGCTGAAAGACAAAAATAGCAATACATAGGATATGCTTTTGTGTGTGTGTGTGTGTGTGTTTGGTGGCTCAAAAGTGTTAGGTAGAAGTTCACAGTGTATGAAATTACAAAATTTGTCATTGGTACTTCCTTGGGAATATTTTAAAACTATTGGAGATATATGGTGATCATAAAAGTTAAAATTACATTGGAAAGAAAAATATTTAGAATGTAAAATTATATGAAAGGGAAAAAGGATGGGGGGGGGGTTCAAGAAAGACTAGTAAAAAAAAATCATATAGGAAAAAAGATGTATTATTATTTGGAACTAATAAAAGCTAGCTAAAAGTGCATTTTCAGAGTTTATATATATAATTTTTGTTGATTTGGATAATGCAGTTGTGCTAATATCATTCTACTTAGCAATATTCTGCTTGCATCTTAAAATCATTAATTAAAGACCCATAGATTGCAATTGTTATTATCAATAATATGTATTTAAATGCTTGATTTGACTATTAGAAATTTACTGTTTCATATTATATCAGTTTAACATATTGATTTGTATGACTCATCTTTGGTTCACATCTATTATTTAAAATATACCAAACCATCTATTTAATTATAAATTACCGGTCTCCACTATAGTTTAGAGATAGCAAAGAAATGGAAATCTAATAAGATAGATGGTACAAATAAAGGCATGAATGATAGTGATAGGTAATAGGATAAATTTTCTAGGAGATATTGAACATTTAAATAATATGTCCTTTAATATTAAATTCTGATTCATTTCTTTTTATTATGAATGTCAATATTTAAATTGTTTTGATAGATTATAGTTTTGATTCTTTCTATTTCATCCATGCAAATAGTTTTGATAAAAGAATTGAAACTTTTAAGATCAAACATTATGAAATTATCAATATATTTTAATGTAAAATTAAGATTTAAAATTTTTTTTTAAAGGAATAATGATTTAAATCCCATCAAAAAAGTGGGAAAAAAAAGTTCACTAGTATTATATATGCACCTTTGTTCATTTAGCTGCATATTAAAAATAATTATTTTCTAATCACCGAACTTTGGCCTCATTTAAACTTCTAAGTTACATGGGCTGTTATTTTCTTACGCTGAGGCTACTTACACTGAATTCAAAATATGATCTCAACTAATTTCTCTTCTGAAGTTCCTTTTGTATATATTTGGAATGTTTTCATGTGATCTCTTTTTCTTGTTTTGTGACTGATGATTCAGATTGTGTCTTTGTTATGGGTTGAACAAAGAAATTTTGATAATGACTTAAAAAAGAATTTTTTTTCTGTTGTCGTATAAGAATAAAATATATCATTAAAGAACTCGTTGCTTATTTTTTTACCCATAAAATAATGTTATATGTTCATTGACAAACTAGTTTTTTTTAAAATTTCACTACTTTTTCCTTGTTATTTTTATTTCATCTATATTTCAGATAATTACAGCTAAAATTTTAATGCTTTTAATTTCAGAGAAATGTATATTCGAAACAAATTTTTTGTCATTGTTGTTTTTGTTTATATTTTGTATTTATTCTACTACTTTTTATTTGATTTAGAATAACATTTATTGTATATATTTATTAATATTTTCCTCTTAAATTTTTTTTTTTTTTAGTGGAACTTGATGCATTTGAAATAAAAAAGGCTGAAGTACTAGCTAGAGGTGATCGATTGTAAGTTAAAAGAAAATCTTTATATTCTAAGCATGTAATTTTTCTGTTTTAAGATTGCATTTCTGGAAGTGTGTTTATATGTACTAGTACAGAACGGTTACAAAGGAATATTAATCTTTGAAAAAGCTATATTTTAAACTGCTATCTTTATTGTTCGTTCCTTTTAAAAATAATACTATAAAATTATAAATACTTTGAATATTCATTCTGACTACCATAAGAACCACCGATGATATTGATTGTATTTGCACTTATTTCACTCTCTTTGCAATGTATCCAGCATTATAGTTTAGAAGTTGGAGTAATTTAACTCTGCTAAGCAATAGTTCTGGAAAAAATATTCAATATTTTATGTACCCCCATAGATAAAGTTTCTAGAAGTTAGCATCTGAATTTTTAGTGGCAGCTAGTGATGAATAGCCTGATTGCAATGACCTCTGCAGTTTATTTATCAATATAGTAATTTCTCATTTATGCGACTCTAAACAGATATCTAAGGACATGTCTAACAAAATAATAATTATCTTCAAAAGTATCTTCAAAGTTTTTCTCGCATTGACTGTGTAATAGCTATTGTCTAGTTTTTAAAATAGTCTTTCAAAATTTGGATATTCTTTTGTAAACATGAGTTTTTTATAGTGTTTCAATTTTTTAAAATAAATTTTTATTGTATTTTATTTATTGCTTTTTTTAAGGAAACCAGATGAAATTGTTAGACCTAGAATACCTCTTCAAGCTTGTATAGATTCTTTTTCATCTATGGAACTAGTTGATGACTTTTACAGTACAGCAATAAATGCTAAATCAACTGCTAACAAGTAAGTCATCTATATATTCCCTCCTTCCTAAATAATTTTTTGTTTTTTTCTTACATTCACATCTTACTAGTGCTTAAGAGAAAATCTGATTATATATTTATTGCTAAAAGAAAAAGATTGCTTTTTATTTGAAGTAAAACTTGGTCAAATATGAAAGGGAAGTTGACTGATAATATTGCATCTAAATACCATGCCACTTAATTTCTTAAATAGATTCACCATTTCATAATTAATTTTATTATAAAAAAAAAAGGTATTCCTGAGTCTTACTTATAAAGTAGCTTTTATTATTTTTTATTGAAGTGCTGTAATATATATTTGATTATTTAATCAAGTTTCTTGTATTTTATAACAATGAATTAATAATTGTTGCAGAACTACTAGGTTACACACCTTTCCTGATTACTTAGTATTGCACCTGAAGAAGTTTACAATTGGTGATGACTGGGTTCCAAAAAAGTTAGGTAAGATATCATGCATTAAATATAAGTTGTTTTTTTTACCAGTTTCCATTTATTGAAACTTACCCAGCTCAAGAATTACCATAGCAGTTTGTTTCATGATATTTGAGCAATTTGAGTTTGTTTAAAATGCTTAGTAACTTTTCTCAATTCTTGAGCATAAGCTAATTCAATTTAAAGTCAATGATTTTTTTAGATTTTAATAATCTATTTGGAATCCTCTTGCTTGATTTTTTTTAAATGATCATATTATTATAAATAGCAAATTTTTACTAAAATAATATTTCATTAAAGAAAGTAAATTTTTTTCTTTTATCAATCAGGTTTTTAAAAGTCACCACTTTATTTTTCTTAATGTGCACTATTAACTACCAGAATTTTAGTGTTATGAAATTAGAGTCACAAATCTCTTATTATTCTGTAACACTCTCAGTTATCAAATGATTTGTGTAATTAATGGGAAAATTGTATTTTATATCAATATTCTCTTGTCATATTTCTATAACTATGATAAATATTTTCATGTATTTTGTTTTTTAAAAAAAATTATATTTGAAGCTAATAACAATGAAAATGAAGAAAACAATATGCACATTCTTTTCTTATTAATTTAATTTTCAAATTGTTGTAAAAGATATATGGATTAGTGAAGTCAAATTTAAAATAATTTTTTTATTCGATTCCATTTACTTTATTTTTCTTTAGAAGGTTTTAATATTTTTGTGTTCATGTGTTAGATGTTTCTCTTGATGTACCTGATGAATTAGATTTATCTTCACTTCGAGGAAAGGGTATGCAACCAGGAGAAGAAGAACTTCCTGAATCAGTATCTACTGAAAAGGGTAAATGTATATGTTGATCTTTGCTTCTTGCCTATAAATATTTATCTGAGCTGTTTTTAATCTTTATTTTATTAGAAGCTTCTCTGCTAGTATTAATAATTTTTATAATTTAATGATTTTATGATATTGTTAGAAAAGCAATACTTATGTTTTATTTCATGTTTATTTGTCACTGCAATTCCTATAATTAAATATTTTTGGAAAACTTTTCAGAATTTGAATATAATGAAGCATTGTTATATCAGTTGTGTGATATGGGATTTCCTGTTGATGCAGGCAAGAAAGCTTTATATTTTACTCAAAATGAAGGTATAGATGCTGCCATGAACTGGGTTATGGAGCATATGAATGATCCAGGTAATATTTAATTATTTGATAGCTACTTTAAGCAACTATCTGGTTTGCACGCTTAGTGGTCGTTAAATTTTCAATGAAATACCTTAACAGCCTCTTTAACAAAATATTTTTAAGCTTCAGTTTTTTTATATATAAACATACTATTTTAGGAGCTTTATACCTTTTGATTCATTTTGTTATACATTTTCCTTATTTTTTATGTTCTTAAAATTTTAAAAAAGAAGTAAAATAAATGGATACATTGTTATTTCTAAATAATATAGCATAATTTCTAACTTGAAACTGCAAAATTTTACATTTTTCTTAATGATAGTAGCTTTTCAAATCTTTTACAGATTCTCTTCAGAATTAAGTAAATAAAATGCTTTCCTTATTTTTATTTTTTTTATTTTTTTTGTAATAAGGAAAGAAGTTTAATTTCACTATATTGCAATTTCATTATTTTTTACATTATTATAAACAGTAATTTAGTTTGAAAAATAAAAATGAAAAAATATCCTCAACTTTAATTGTGACTTTATCAATGACTTTGGTCTTTTAGATTTCTTATGTTTTTGTATTATCATTTTTGATATGTTTAATATTTTTTCAGAATTTTTATGTATTTTTGTTAGAAAATATACTTAAAATATTTTTTAAATATTGATTAAATATAGAAAAAAAAATGAGCAGAAAAATTTATATAAATGAAAAGATAATTTTTTTTTGTACTGCAATGGAATGTTATTGGAAGTTATGATGGAAAAACTTCAAATTTCATTCCATTTTTAATTTAAAAAACAACACTGATGCTCACTCTCCAATGTATATATGTGCCAAGTTTGGTAGCTCTAGATCAAATGATCTAACCTGTAGAAAGCAAAAACAGGTTAGACAACATACATTCATCTTTCTCTATAAGTAAATGTTTTTCGTTTAATTTGTATTATCTTGATAAAATTAAATTTAACTTTGGTATTTGGTTTTTAAAATCCTTGGTTTTTTTTTATATATAGATTTCAGAGATCCTTTTCATCTTCCTGGTGCTATGAAAGGGAAAACTAGCTTTACTCCTAATCCAGAAGCTGTTTCTACTATAGTTTCTATGGGTTTCACGCCTTCACAGGCTGCTAAAGCATTAGAAGCAACTGTAAGTATTTTATAAACCAATATATACTGAAGAAATCTTTTTTATTTTAATATTGCAAATAGATTGTGACTGCGAAAAATAAACTGCTTCTAATTAAAAAGAGTGAAAATTTTTAAATAATTATTTTGACTATTGAGGAGGACTTTTGAAATGTTCAAATATTGTCATATCAAATATGTTTAAATGTTAAGATTCAGATAACTTGTATATACCTGTCATCATTTCTAAAATTCAGTAGAAATTCTTTGATATTAATTGAAAATTTGTCTTGATATGGGATATTTTTTATTATGGCGAGTTTATTATTCCATTGTGATTTCTTAAAATATATGTGATTTCTGAAATAATTATGTGATATAAAATATATGTGATTTCTTGGCTTTTTTATAATTGAAACATATCGAAGATGCTTATGAAAAATTTAATGCAGGCTGAAAGAAATTTTATCTGCGATGTTGTGAAATTGCTCGATTCTATTTCATTTTGGGAATGGTTTATACATTTCAAATTATATAAAATACTATTTATTATTTTTTAAAAAATGTTTATAGTACATGTATATTACTTTTTCTTTTTTCTAGGAAAATAATTTGGAAAGAGCTGTAGACTGGATTTTCAGTCATGCAGAAGAAATGGAGGTAGATTCACCTTCTGCACCAGAAGTAAAAGCTCAATTTCGTGATGGAATTGAAAGTAATAAAGAATTTTTTTTTAAATTCTTATTTATGTTGCTAAGGCTTCCTTTTCTGTATATCATTAAGGTTATTTCTTAAGATTAATTTATTGAAAATAGTGTACTAAAAAAAAAAAAAAAATGTGGAAGATGGAATATCTGTTCAATAGAAATATTTTATAATTGTATTTCATGGTGTTTAAAATTATTGATGCAAATTTTAAGATATAATCGAGCACATCTGAAGAATCTTAAATGATCATACAATACATAATCATAGTAGAATTGTTTTGTTTTGATGTTGTTACATTATATATGGATGAAAGAAAGAATAAGCATTTTTTAAGCATTTTTGGAAGCAGATCTCGAAAGTGGACTGCAAACATTGATGCATTCTTTTGTTTTCATGAGCTTTTGATCAATATAAATTGGGAATAAAATCCACTATTTTAGATATGGTTGCTATTGTTGCAAAAAATCTGAATCCAAAAAAACTCATCAAAATTAACCGGATTGTTATCATATATGAGCCTCTTCATATAATACCATAGATGGATGGAAAAGTTTTGACTGTGATAAAGTGGTTGTCCACATCTGTCGCTTAATGTGACTGCCTCAGTCAAGAAGTGCTTTGTAACATTTCAAAATGTGTTGGACGATTTGTGCATATTGCCGCATTGAAAAGAGTCTGTTGACTCTCCATGGCCGAATGGTCATGGTGCTGATCTCATGGTCAAGTTATTGTAGGTTCAAATCCCACTGGAGACAAAGCGATTCATAGTTTGTGTAAATATTTAATTTCTTGATTTTGTTTCCCTTTATTTCATGTTCCAGAAGATTCTGGACATATCTTTAGTTTACCAGACAAATGTTCTGGACTTTTCTTACTATCTCCAGAAAAGTATTCTGGAACTTTCCCTGCTAGTATAAAAGCAGAAGATTTGTCAGTCACTATGTTCTGAGTTCAGAGTTGAGTTAATAAATTAGTTTAGCTCTATTTCTTGTGTGTGTCATTGAGTTCCTAAATAGACTACCTACGTGACAATATTGTTCTGTCAAAGTTTGTGCCAGAATTTTTGACAATTTATGTAATATGGAAAATAACATTGTAATTAATATAATATAATATAACCTAATAACATGAATGACCTCTCTTCATTATTATTTTGCAATCCTTAATAATTTGAGTACATTTTAAAATATTCATATCTTAATTTCCTTTTTTCTTTTTTTTTTTTTCTTCTAGAGTATAAGTTGGTGGCCTTCATAAGTCATATGGGAACTTCTACTGTCGCTGGCCATTATGTGTGTCACATTTTAAAAGATGGTCGTTGGGTTATTTTCAATGATAACAAAGTTGCCTTGTCTGAGAATCCTCCTAAAGACTTAGCATATATATACATCTATCAACGAATATCTTCATCATAAAACTATTTATTCACATTATAAACTGAATGGTTAACCAAATACTGTATGTTAAATACATTAACTTGTATTAAACTTTAAGTTTTTTTCTTCTTTTTTACATTTTTTAATTTTGTATCACCTTCTGTTTTTATTACACATGATTTTTTTTATTAAGTAATGACACTAGCTACCAAAGATAAAAATTTATTAAATAGCTTCAGTTAAAAATTTTAAACAAAGATCGAAAGTAATATATATTTGAGGAATTTAACAGTGCTATGTTTCTTCATTTGGAAACATATTTATGAAATTATCTAATGCACACAATTAATGGAAGAAAATTTCAATTCGTAAGCATTTTTTTTTTTTTTTTTTTTTTTACATGTAAAATAATGTGTTCATGAGATTATGGAGATATTTAGAAATTTATTGTGAGAACACATTTTTGTTTATTAAAATCTTATTGTAGTTCCTTTGAAGATAATTAGCAATCAAATTTTACTAAAATATAATAGAATACTTTTATCTTTTCTGCTACACTAAAAATATAAAACTGTATTTACCTATGCAGATTGTAATTAAGCTATTCTCTGTTTTGCTTGAAAGAGATAGAAAATCAAAACTTTGGGTGTGGTACTGTACTTCTGAGTTTTGATATGTGTAATTTTTTAACTTCTTTCAAGTTTTTCATTTATTTTGGAAACCATAGATTTTTGTACTTAAAGCATATAATTGTAAGTAAAATTTATTTTGGATTACAATGAAACTTATGTTAGAAAGAATAGATGGATTTCATCTTATGAATAAAGCAATATGATCGCCGAAACTTTGTGCCTGAATTTATGTAAGTTTGTTACTGATAAAATATGTTTGTTTGACTTAAACTAAACTAAATAAAAAGAGTGATTTTTTTGGATGTTACAGTGTTGACTTATTTTGTAGAATAGTTTTATTCTGAGTTATATACATTAGATGTGTTTAAGCTCTTCAAATAATGAAATTAGTATTTGAATACTAATAAATAGGATTTTTTTGGCTTGTTTTTTTTTTTTTTACATTTTGCATTGTTAATTGAAAAACGATTTTACTGTTTTATAAAATTTCTGAGTCAACATATTTTAAATTTTTTGAGATTCATTTTCTTTTAATTGTTTTAAATTACTGTAAGCTATTTTATGTTGAAGAATTCACTTGATGTTCCTGTTTAAAATGTTCACTGCTATGGATATGCATTGCTTTGAGACTGTTATGGAAATGTTAGCATGTCAGATTTGCTATAAATGCAGTTATTGAAACAAAGTTGTTTGGAGGGAAAATTGATTGGAATTCTCTGCACCATATACAATAAAGTAACATATTATTATATGTTGAAATTTTATACTTAAAAATTAACTGTCACAATAGTTCTCCATATTGATAAAAATTGTAAATAGTAGATAGTTTATCTTAAAAAATACGCTTTGTAAAAATACAAAAATTACAGGAGTAGTGATGCTGTAGAATTAAACTGCATGAGCAGGCATATGAACCAAAAATTATATATATATATAAAAAAAATGATATTTCACCCAATGGTAGAGCAAATTATTTTAGGAAATGGAAGATTTCCTAAAATACTTCTATGTATTCAGAAAGATGCAAGGCAGCAGATATATATGTTGAGAAATAGGCTCAATTCAGCACTACATGGCAAAATATATAAAAGCTGAATAGTTAACAAGCATAACAACCAGTCACAATAACCCTTGTTTATATGGCTTAGTTCTATAATAATAATTAAAAAAAAGGAGCAGGCATATATATTTATATCTGTGTTGGCATTAATTATCTAAAGCAAGAGGGTGAAAACCAAAATAATTTTAATGGTGAATACTGAACTTAAGTTAATCTTTCAATTTGAGATGTGTAAGTGATATAAAATAAGCAGTATCAGTTCAATTTTTGTTTTGTCATTAAAAAATTACATGTGTGTGTGTTAAATAACTCTGAAGTAAATTTTAAAGGTTATCATCTCTATGTAACAAATTACTCTCATAATTTTCCAAAGATTTTATTTGTTTTACTAAAATGAAGCAAACCTTTGAGTAATTTTTTTTTTATTTTTTTAACTATGAAAAAAAAAATTTAATGCTAATTTTGTATTTCATCCCTTTATATTTTCTTATAAAATTTAAATTGAGTTGAACAATTCAGATAAGAAATTTATTTCAGGGCTTTGAAATTGATTGGAATTCAATTAAATATTTCCTCCATTAAAAAAGGGGGAATGTAAAATGAATTTATCATGAGTATCACTGCTTTTAAATTGATTCTTGTTTTAAGCCTGTAAGAAAATGATAAATGTCCTTGCTATAGTGAAAGTGTAGGACATAACACACAAAGAAGAATTACATCTTTGTACAACACAAAGATGAATTACATGAAAATGACTGGACTTTGTGTAACTGTGATATACCCTGGAAAATGAGGCGACTTTTATTGTTGTTAATGGTAGGATATTTTGCATAAAGAAAAGAATTCAAATCCCTGTTGAATCAACAAAAATTATCTTAAAATCTGCAAATGTTTTTATTGCGTCAATAAAAAGAATTAGTAAATTTTGGAATAATTTTTATGCTGCATTAAAAGTATGCCTACAATATGAAAAGAAAGAAAAAAAAATGAACTATAAGTTAATTTTTCATTTAGAATTTTATGAATTAAAAATACCTGATTCATATGATGTTTCATGAATGTGTCTTCAGTTAATTGGAAAACATCACATTGCATAGATTAAATTTCAAAGAAAATCTTCCTGTGCAAATATATAGAGGTAAATTGATAAAAGATTATTGAAAACAGGACAATATATCTTTTATTAGTTAGTGGTGTTATGAGAGTAACATACACCCATAGCAATATTTTTTTGCCCGCTGGTGTTAACTGAGGTTAAATATAAATGGTGCTTTTGGCCTTTCGTTATTTTTCAACCTTTTGAGACAGTTTCATTTTAAAAGATATAAGCACATTATTGTATTATTCTAAATCTGCTTGTGGTATCAACATTATCCTTGACCCCCTTTCCTTATCCCATTGGATTTAGATCAATAAATCATGTTATAAAGCACTTGTACTGGTTTTTTTCATACATATACTCAAGTTGAAGGCCATAAAATGAGGATACAAGTGTAGAAATTAAGAAAAAATATTAACATTTAATATTTTCTTAAGAAATTTACGATTAAAGCGAAAGATTAAAGTTATTATTAGAAAATTTATAACTGTGGTTTAATAATTTTACATTTAGATTTTCACATTCTATCTTGGCTATTAGTAGAAATATGATATGTGAAGCACATCATTATCTATGTTTTCTAAGAATTTTGATAGAATCCAGTGCAAATGATAAAAACTTTATAAAAAATTGAATTTTCTGTTTTATCAAGACCAAAGCTCAAAATTTGAACCCGAGGTGGAGCTATCGCTGCTATACGTGGGAATCTTTTGATAGTATACACCAATTTGCTTAATGAACGCAATTTGTAAAATCAAACTATAGTTCTACATTATCAAAAAAAAAACAAAAAAAAAAAACGAAAATTAAGATGCAAATAAAACAGCGAAACTTTGAATAACAGGTACAGTCACAGAAATGTTTAACACTTACATATGTGAAAAAACTGGTAATTAGTTGCTATTTCTGAGAATTCTACGAGTCTTTTATAGAGTGGAATCTTCTAACTGTTCATGTTTCAAAACCATATCAATCCAGTAATATTGGTTTTAAATAAAAATATGTTTTAATCTTTATTTCAGAAAAAAACGCCATATGGCGTTATTTTGCTATTAGGAATCATTTAATTGATATCAGAAGGAAAAAAGTATTCGATATTTCACAGTATTCTCATACATAATCCTGAATATGATGCAAGAGAATGAAAGCTGCTTGACTTTATAGAACCTAGTTGAATTTCTTACTTTATCTATTGCTTATAGGTTCGCTTGTACCTTGCCATATATTATTAAATTCAGTTGTCAATATGCCTAAGTATGCACTCTGCTCCATAAAATTTAGCGAATAAAGGATCAAGCTTATACTTTAATCCACCTTAAAAATACCATTCTAAGAGTAACTTAATTAAATAAGGAATTCCAGGTATTAAACATTATGGACATATAACTGTTAGCACAAATGGTCTAATAGCATTGTTACACTATTTTCCGGCATTAGTTTCCACGATGTTTACATATAATGCCCAGCCGAATAATCCTAAATATGATTCAATAGAATTATGTTTGTTGCTTATTTTTATAGGATACATTTTGTATGCTTAAAATTTCGATATCTATTTCTTGTATCTTCAACTGGTTCCAGGTTTTTATGTTTTCTCTGTAAAGTTTTGTATTTCATAACAAATGTTAAATTTTTTTCACTTTGGTCATTCACTGTGGTAGAGGGAAAGGGGGCAAGAGGTTTCGAAGCAAAAACACACTACTAATCTAAAATATTGTAGTTTGATAATATTTGAGATTGGCTTCACTTTTCTTATCTCAGTCTGGTCTGCTTACACCCAGAAGCAGATTCCCGACTAGGCAGATTAGAAGGTGCCTTGGACCTCTAGGCTGAGAAGGGCTGCAAGTATTGCGATTAAAATACTTTATTTTTCTTGTAAAAAAATAAAAATGCAAAATGAATGATAAAATATTAACATTTTATCAAGTACAATAATCAATCAAGTACGGTCCTATTCACGTTCGTTTGGTTATTAGAACATTCATAAAAGCGGATATTTGCTCTATAATATTGTTTACAAACTACAAATGTGGATGCTAGGCATTCTGGAGTCATGATAGATAAATAAAAACAAATATTTATTCAAAGACTGGATAAAATAAATTTAAAAAAAACGTTGGTATAAAATAAATAATTAATAAGTTAAAAATGCCTTAAAATGTAAAACTAAATTAACAGTCTTATTAAAAGAGGGGCCTCATAATGTGCACTGTCTAGGGCCACAATCGCAATATACTTAAATCTGTCATTGCTTGTACCCATAGCATGCCTGTGCACCGAATGTTATGTCATGAATTTTTCTCAAAGAATGCCTATGCATTATCTATCTACCTGTTTATGCATCTGTGTGATAGTAATTTTTAATCGTACTAGTAGCTTTCCTATGTTTTTTTCAATGATTCATTTCATATAACACATCACAACTAAAAACATTATGTTTAATAAAAAATAACATCTTTAAATAAAATAGTACAGGATTCTTTCTGAAAATGAAAAATACACATAAAATCTTGATATTTTTCATTTACATTCTGCAATTTATTGGAAAGTTGCAAAGGTACTGAAGTTTAGTGAAAATCATTGCTGACAGGAGTATTGAAAATAACAGGCGCCTCAATCTCAGGAGACACCCGAGCACAAGTAGAATGTGATTGGTTAGTTCGATCACATGATTTCAAACTATACGTCATGTAAAATCTTCTATTGGCTATTTATCTTTTCTTTTGGCAATTAGATGCGTATTTTGGCGAAATTAATTTGGAAATAGATATCAGTACCGTAATATTTTGTTTTGTAATTCAGTTGATTAAAATTTTACACTCACATCTGTCTTATAATAAAGATGATATATAAGAAATCAGGGTCTGCTAAATGTTTCTAAGTGTGCTTTCATTTCTATATTTGAAAAGAAAATATTATGAACTGTATATAGGTTTATAAATGTTGTCTTTCAATAGAAATGAAATGCACAGATTTACAAAACTCTCACTGGATCCATTTTAACATATGTGTTCGGAACTTAAGGCAATAACTTCACAGGCAGAAGCTCTTATTTCTATATTTGAAAAGAAAATATCATGAATTGTTTTTTTATAAAATGCGTTTAAAATAACTGTGTTTATTTATAAATTTCAGCGCCGCATAACGCACATTTGATTTCTATGCTTATTCCTTATCCTTGCAATACGGAACAATGCTTACCGCTTCGCAGATAAAAATAGGTTACTGTAAAATTGGCGGAAAACGAATTTGGCGGTTTTCAAGTCATGTGATCGAACTAACCAATCACATTCTACTTGTGCTCGGGTGTCTCCTGAGATTGAGGCGCCTGTTTGAAAATATTTTTTCTTTTTTGGCAAAGTTTTGTTATTTCGTTTTGGCAATACCTATAATATTATTATTTACATTTTTTGAATGTTCCTCGTGTGTGGAAGCGAGAAATGCAGAATACTTTTCAAACATGACTATTTGTAGATATTACTTACAGGGTTATTGCCGTTTTGGAGAGAGATGTCGATATGAGCATGCAGACCCAGAGTCATCTTATCAAGAAGAAACACCTAGAAGGAGTAGTTACAATGAATATAGTAATCGAGGTTCATATAATGATGGATATAATAGAAGGAATTACAATGCTTATGAAAATAGACCCTCTTATAACTATGACAGAAGAAATGATTATACTCCACGTGACAATCGATATCAATCAAATTATAACCAAAATTTTCCGTCTGAAAGAAGATATCAGTCAGAAAGATACGGACCCGGCGCTTATGAAAGTGATTCATATGGTTAGTATTCTGTGTATTTGTTTGACTTTTACGGCAATTACCTTTTTTGCAAGGAACATATTATATTTGGAAAATTAAGTGGATCCTTTTTTGAAAGTGAAGGTTATAAAAACTACATTTTTTTTTCTAATGTGATATGTATACCTTTTCTCGTCATATTGTTATTTCAATAGTGCCAAGTTCTAAAATTGTGCGTTTTGAAATTTTATTATTTAAATGTAAGCAATATTTATACCTTTGATTTATATAAGTTATTAGATCCTAATATTAACACACTAAATTCTTATTAATTTCATTTTTGAATAAATCTTGTTTATGAAATATTTTTTTCTTTCTTTTTAAATATGATGTCTTAAAACTTCACCAAAGAAGTTTATATTAGAGCTTAAAAGATATACTTATTTTTTCCGAAGAATTTTGCTTAATTTTTCCTAATTATAAGTATTTTTAATAAAATATTTTACACATTTTTATATAAGATGCACTGCATCTTATCTTAGTTGTTATAATTGGCTGCCTTTGACAACCTGTTGGTTCATCAAGGATAGTGATTGTTATGATTTCATCGAATCTCTTACACTTTATTTGATACTTATGTTCCATTAGCAAAGAATTTATCATTTTGGAATTGAAATATAAGTTTAAGTTGTATATTTAGTTGCCTTGTATCTTTTGGCTTTATGTGCATGAACTCTCTTATTTGAATTAAGTCAAGCGTACATTATCAAGTATCTAGTTTCACATTATTTATGCATTATTATAAATAATTTTTTTTATTCCTTATGTATTGTTGGTTTCAACATTAAATTGGCGAAGTATAATAAATTTGTATTATGTGAGCATATTCAAATACTAGTTGAATTGAAGTATGTTGATTAAAATTTAAAAAATAATAAGTACAATCATTCAATATACCCAAGTTATTTTCTAGTATGCATAATAGAAGTACTTAATGTGCCATGTTTATTAATTTCACTGCAAATCGAATGATGTAGAATAAGAAGGACAATGACATTGCCAAAGACATAATGGCATTATCTTCTAAGCAAGATTTCATTTTTAATTCTTTCCTTTTAATAATGAAAGAAGAACTTGCTATTAAATTTTTAATTATTGCTATATTAAATATTTGTTGACAACAGTTTGAATTTCATTACAATAATGAAAAATATTAATGCAAATTTTATAGAAAATATTTGAAAATAATTATTAAACTTAAAAAAATTATTAAACTTTAAATAAAATTGATATCATTCAAAAGGTAATATTTTGTATTCTAAAGTAGTGCAAAAATCATTTTTATTAAAAAAAATAGCAAATTATCAGGGGGAAAGTTATCAAAATCTTTCTTTATTTGTATTGTATAAAATTCTAATTAAAATTTGAATGTCCATTTAAAAAAAAATTATTATTATTAAAGATTTATTTTTACTAACAATAGAGCAGAATATTTGTCTCGATGGAATTCTGTCATTTGATTCAGCAGCATATTATTGGATTAATTGATGTTTTATCTAATTAAAGTTAAAATTTTAGATTAATGGGAAGTAAATTTGGTAGGTACATTGCACATAGCTGCGTACGGTTCTAATAATCTACAAATTACATATGTCAAAATTTGAAGCTTAAATATTCTTTGCTGAAGTAACTGTTGAGACTAAATTACATATAAAAGATTAAATTAACATTTTTCATAATTATTTATCTAAAAGTGGTTTGTAGTTCAAAATGAGAAAAGATATCCTAACTCCTGAATTGTACCAGATATTTATATACACTTTGTGAATTGTAGGCATTAACTGTCCTATGTATGTATACCTCTTTGTAAATACTTTCTTCTGTAATTTATTGCTAACTGTATAAATACATCCTTTATTTTGGTAAGTAATCAATTGACCCTAAACAAGGGTTTGCATTGGATAACTTTGTCTGCTTTAGAAATGGGAGATAAGAATGTTACTGTAAGGCTGATAGTAAGAATCTATATTTTTAAGAATGATACTGGAGAGGGATCACATAAGATAAATTTAAAAAAAAAAAAATCCTTAGTTATTTAAAGTTCTTTTAAGAAGTTGTAGATTTAATTAGATTATTGAGTGTAAAGATTTTGTCAGCTGTTTTGGTAAAAATGTGAATTAAACGGAAAATATTACTCATAAATTAGTTTATCTTAAATCCAAATGAAACAAGACTGAAATATCATTGTCTGGAAAGTATCATTTTAAAATAATAATTCTGAATGTATTAGGTTTGGAATTGTTTAAAACTTTGTTGTTTTATATTTTAATTTAAATTGTATTTTATAATTTAAATTTAAAATTTTAAAGATGTTACTATTTATATTATTGATTTTTTTTAGTTTATTTCTATATATCTTAAAGGAGTGTATTTCAAAATAGTTTTTAAAGCTGTGTATTAAAAATATGGGCTGAAATTAAAAAAAAAAAATTATTATTTAGTTATTTCATTCAATTTATTTGTAGCTAAATAAACATACTATTATGAAATTTATTTATGTCATTTAATTTGAATAGGAAATGATCAGAACTTCGTAATATTTATATTTGCTTTTCATGAATTGCAATGGACAGATAAAGATATTAAGGTGTAAGAAGTTTTTTAGAATTACAACTTGACGTGATTTAAGTTTCACTTCATGCATATAACAAAATAATGTGATTGAACATATTTTATAAGTGAAGACATACTTGAACATAAAGCAGATAATTTTTACTACAATCTACTACCGTGTTGGCGATCTACCACCTTTTTGCATTTATATTATATTTTTCTTAATATTGCATAAAAGCTCTAAATATCTTATTACTTTGTTTTGTATTTATAAGAAACATGTGTACTAGTGATATAAAAATTCTCAATGATACAGAAATATAAGTCCTAGGTGCTTATGAAGATTGCAGGTACTATTAAGAATTATAAGAACATTTATTTCAAAATTTGTTATGCCCATGGACCATTGATCTTATTTTGCAGAATAAAATCATTTTTTTTCACTATTTATTTTTTTAAAGAATTAAATGAAGGGAATGAAGAAAAGCCACTTTATTTGAAATTTTATTTTTAGGAAGAAATTAACTAAACAATTTGTTCCAAACAATTTTCTTCCAGAAATTGCATATATTTGAAAGACTTGACTTGTTAACTTTTACTCACCTGAAGTACCATAACACTATTGGCTGTTTAAATATCTTTTTTTGTTTTGTTGGAGATTTTTTTTTTTTTTTTTTTTTTTTTTGCTATTGTCTTGTAAGCCATTGTCCAAAATAAGTTAACTTGTGATTTTTGTATTTTTTCAAATCATACATCAACCCTTCCAAAGGCAGTTGCTACATTTTAAAACTACACTTTTAAGAGCTTAAGAATCTTCAGGCATTAACCTTCAAATCCAGGGATTAATTTTTTTGATTTATTTATGAAAAGTGTGCTTTATTATCTGATATAGACAAGAGTTCTTATACATTTGTACACTCATTAAAATCATTTTTGAAATGAAAGATAAATTAGTCTCATCTGCTTTCTTCCTTGAAAGGGTTAATGATGTTGATTAAAATGATACTTCTTATGACCGATGTGTCTCTTTTGATATACTATGTTAAAAGACTAAAATGTCAGAAATAATGAGTAAATAGTATTTGTAAATTAATATTATTATGTCTAATAATTCTGAAGGTTATTTTGTTTAAATAAAAATATATTAATACAGTTTAATTTTTTATTTTCTAGGTCAAACCAACAGATTTGTCCAGAATAAACATTCATGGGTATCTGATGATTATAGAAGACAAAGGACTCAACAAAGAAATACAGAAGAATTTTTTAATACCAGCACTCCAAAGAGTAATGTAAATTTCAGCTTCAGAGATCCAGAATTACAAAGAACTGATCATCCTGTTGATTTACGTATGAATGACCAAAATTTGGTCTATGCTGAGTAAGAACTGATTTATTGGAATTTTTTCTGCTTTTTGAGCTGAGAATATTTACGAAGTATTTAAAGAAATATAAATAATGGATGTATAAAGTTGTGTCAAATTATTTATTTAAATTATAGTATTTTTAATTTTTTACATTTTTAATAGAAAATGCACTAATTACATCAACTAGGTATTCAAAATGATTCCCTTGCTAAAAGTTGCTTTTTTTGAGTAAAAATTGAGAAAATTAGAATAGCTGAAATATCAAAAAAACAAAACAAAAAAAAACAGTTGAAAACATTTAAAAAGAATTTGGTAGAAACAATAGAAATATTTATGTGATTATTTGCATCTATCTTCTTTAATGAAGGGACTATATGCACCTTCTTCTATTTCCATTTATCTTTTTTCGTTGTTCTGCATATTATTTCTAAAAAGAATGCATTGTGAATATATTTTTTTAAAAACTTTTGACTTGAATGAATTTGACTTTAGTTTCTTTAGCAAAATTATATTTATAATTGATATTGTGTTTTGTACGAGATGTTTGAGATAAGAAAATACAAATTAACTGTGATATATACAGAAAGTCGATAACTAAGTGACCTTACTTTAAATTTGTCTATAGATGATACTATTGTTCAGAAAGTTATAAAATTTTACTTAGGACATAATGGAAGAAATTTGTTTGAGTGGGGGAAAAATTCTTTGTTCCAGAGGCCCATTTTTTTTTAAATACAAATTTTATTACTATAAAACCTATTCAGCATGACAACCATTACTTTCAGCTATCATCTCGAATCGTAAGACAGCATGTTCTACAGTTACTGGTATTCTTGGAAATGCAACAAACAAGTTGTGAAATGCTCTCAGATGAAATTCTTGGATTATCATGATATATTGGATTATCACCAGATATTTCAAAAGCCCTCAAAGCCAAAAGTCATGGATGGAATAATTAAAAAAAAAAAAAAAAAAAAAAAAAAAATGGAATTTGCTTAAAAATTTTCATTAAACTGTTCTACATTTAGAACTTCTTTTGAGCTATTACTTAATTAATGCTGATTTTTCTTATTCATTCATTAGAATTTAGGCAAATATTTCTAATGGAAATGGGATTCACATAAGTTTTTTTCTCCATTATATGACAATGAAAAATATAAAAAAGATTAACTTTACATTTGGCTAGCTGAAATGTGAATAATTCATACTTATTAAATTATAGGAAACTTTTTCTTTCTGCTTTTCTTAATATTCAATAACTTTGGGGAGGGGGCACTGTATAAATTTTAAATATGTATAGAGCTACTAAACCATTAAGAGTCTCACTCTTCCGAAGTGCTACTTTACTGGATCTCTAGCAGCAATTTTGCTTTGTTGTGTTTTATTATAAACATGTTTCATGGTTAGCTTTATTACTAAGGCAGAAGACAAGTTTGGCAATCTGGCAAGTAATTGGAAGAGATATAAATCTTAATGTTGTAAGGAGTTTTATTTTTTCCATCAAGATTCCTTAATTTAGGGAGTTTGGATTGCTTAACTATTATTTTTAATTTTCTTGCTTATTGAAAAAAATATAGGTAAATTCATTTTGAAAGTAAAATATGTATGGTTATTCTGCATATTTTTAATTTTTCTTGAAAAATAAATGAATAATGTATATTTATAGATTGATCAAAGAGGATATAAAAGCATGGGAACTGGGTGCTCAGTGGCCATTTACCTGCTATTCTCCTATGCAAGAAAAATCTAGTTTCCCAGGATTTACTGATATATCCCCTGAGGAATTAAGATATGAAGCATATAAAGCTAGAGAAAATAATACTTATGATTCATATGTAAGTATCAATTTGGTTTGTTTTGGGTTGGAAATTTATTTAAAGTTTTTGAATTAACATCTTTTGGATTTGCAGACTTTTAATCACTATGGTATATTTTTCAGTTGAGTTAGTTTATTGTTTGTTACATTTAAAGACATTGCATTTTGTATGCTATAGTATTTGCTAAATGATAGTTCATAGTGTCAAAAGTAGCATTATTATTATTATTTCTTATTCTACTTTGTTATACTTTGTAAGAATAGAAAGGAAGGATTCTTTTTGTATAGTTGCAGTTTGTATCTTGCGTGAAAAAATTTCTAGTAATCTGAAAAAACAAAATTTAAGTTTTAATAGTTTTTTTTTGTCATATCTAATAGAGTTGTTTCTGTCATATCTACACATATGCATTTAAGATTGAGCAGTATAAATAACATTAACCCAAAATTACTGTGAGATGAATTGTAATAATAATGCATGTGTGTTTGTGTATAAAGAGAGAGAGACTGAAAGTGATTGATGTTATAACTTGCTGTTAATAATTAGTATTGTTAAAGTAAAGAAAGTTATGTAAAGATCACTTATAAAATGAAAGATAAAGTTTGAATGTAATGAGATGAAGTTTGTATCTTTTGTTTTGTTCTAATTGATTTTGCTCTTGAATATCACTGTCCACCATGTTCTATAGTCATCTTTAATGTTTTATTTGCTATTTCTTTTTCTGGCATTTTAAACTTCATGTCCTCCTTTCTCTTTGCCATCATTAATATGTGCTTCTCCTCCTCCCATCAATAGTAACAGATCAATATCTTTTTCATCTGTTTTTGCATACTATTTATTGATTACATTCTGTGTATGTGCAAAATCTTCTGAAAGTGTGTAGGGATTATGCAGTTAGCTTAACAATGCAGAAAAGTATACAACTGTTGTAAATATATAATATATGTCAGAGCCTGCAAGTTTATGAGTATGATTGACTTAAAAACTGTGACTCATAAAATATTGATTGAGCAGTGTGATGCAGAAGTTCCAAAATCAACAGAAACAATCAAACTTTATGTTTTTATAATAAACATGATATTATCTATACAACTTTATAAATAATAATAGACAATAATATTACATATTTGAATTTTAGAATGTGTAATCTTAAAAATTTTACTTTGTAATTTTTATCCTTTTTTGCATAGAAATGTACATGCTCCAAAATGTCATATGATAGGTGTAAGAAAGGCTCATTATAACCAATAGCAAAAGGGGAATATGATGAAATGAAGCACAAATTACTAACATAATAAATTTAATTCCTTTTAAATGCACAATGTTGATGTCACACCTTTGATATGTTAAAAAGCTATACATACTGGAACTAAGAGTGAGAGTTGTTTTATTACATTGCCTTAGTGTCCATTGAAATTATGAGTGTGTGTGTGTGTGGGGGGGGGTGGAGGGAGGTCGTCCATAGTAACAAGCAAGATGGAAACATGTTTTTTCATAGTTTTTGACTCATAAAAGAGCAGATAATATAAAATTTCAGAACATATAACTGAACTGAATCTGAGAAAACTAATTGCTTATTGAAATACTGCTGCACTTGCATTATTAAATCTTAAATCACTTGAATTTGTATTTCTGTCTTTCAGTAGTTTAAAATTTGACAAACAAAAATTCCAGTTGTATTTCAACTGTGTATTTTATTAATATACTGTGTAAAAATGTGAAATCATGCATTGTGTTAAGGTATATGGGCTGTTTTTTAAAACTGTTCAATTATGGACATTTCTTTGAACTTGCATATTTGTAAATTGCAGTGAATGTAGTTCCTTTCATCCCTAGAAATTTCTGTTCCTCTTTTCTATCAAATGAAATTAATATTTTCCCTCTACTTTATAAATTATCTTATGTGATGTGATTTGCTATATGTCTGAACCTTATTCTTTAAATTTCTGTAACTAGATATCATAATCAAGCCTTGTTAAAAATATACCAATTTATTAAGAATTCTACCCTTAAAAGAACTTGCCTTTAATAAATAAACATTTTCAATTGATTCATTTGTAAAATATAATGCTTGATTATACATGTTTGGGTATATATTTATTATTTTTATAGTATATTGTAATTTTTTAGGGCTTTTTACCTTTTCATTCTGCACCAATCAGGCATTGATGTAAAATCATTAGCTTTTAGAAACTCATGAAATCTATTTTGGGTCTTATTTTATTTCAGGTGGAATCTGTAGAAAAAGCACTGCAAAATATTAATACTAGAAGAAATCAATTGAAAAATCCATCAGTGGAATTGATGTCTGTTATTGTAAGTTCTTATAAAATTAATTTTTTCAAAATTTTCATGTTAATTTATTAATTAATTAGTAGTAGTAATTTTGCTTTTGCAAATAAATAACTTAATATTAAATATGTTAGATTTAAAATATTTAAGATATATAATTTTTCAAATGGTTTTATTGTAATATCATGCATTTGCAATTTTAAAAAAAAAGAAATTATTATTTAGGAAATTAATTTATTTTACAAAAATAAAGATACATTACATTATTAATGTATTATAAATTCAAATATTCAGATCATTGATTGGCTATGCATTATCAATATTTAGGTACATATCTTCAAAGTTTGTTTTTGGTCCTTTTTTTTATATTTGGCTGAGTTGTTTGAAAAAAAAAAAGTGCTGCTCAAATGAACGTTATTAGTATGGTTTATTTTATATTTATTTCAGATTTACTTTAAAAAAAAAGATTTTCTTTTCCCTCAAGAAATTTTATTATTATATGATAAAGTTTGTATTTTGTTTTGCAATCACATCCAGTTTTACCTATGCATATGTATTACATTGAAGTTATAGGTGAGTTTTTCTGTGCAAAATATAAATTATCCATACTAGTGTTTATATTATATTTTGTTTGAATTAAATTTATTAATAAATTACTTTTGATAAATCTCTAGAAAAGTCCAATTTTTAGTCCAATTGTCCACACACACACACGCACACACACTATGAAACCATATGACTAAATACTATGAAGTTTTTTCCTGTTCCTTTTTTGGTTTTAGTTTGAATAGGAAATAATTTTTAGTTGCGATTTCAAAACTGTCTTGTTTTGTTTTCATTTTAGTTTCGTTTTCAAACTATTTCTTACTTTAGATTGGTTATATATATATATAATAGACAATTTTTTTTTTTTTTAACTTTGTATTATTCAATTTCATACAGAACCAACAAAATATGGAAAATTCTGTTTCATTGAATGTGGTTGAAATGTAATTTGTATATTTAAACTGCTTCATTCAGTAATTTGTTAAAACTATGGTTTTATAGGAAAAATATCGCTCAGGACAAGATGTTAGTGCTGAAAATGAAGTTGATGGTAAGTTTCTTAATATATTAGATATAATATTATAGAAATATTAAATCCTGTAAATCTATTGGAAGACTCAAGTAAAATGTACAACCTTAGGAAAAAAAAAATTAGATATATTGCTTTCAATATCTTTTCTGAAGTTGACTTTATTCTACACATAAATATTTTTTTGGGGCTGGTGGGTGGGACTGTAGATAAATATTTTTACTAATTACATCTTTTCCCGTTTTTAGGAAAAAAATTATTTCTGTTTATTTAAAAAAAAATATTTTAATTGGATTTATACAACGACAGAAATGTTTTAAAGAAAATTAAAACTGACTTATTACATATAAAAAAATCTATTGATTGGCCAATTATTTATATTTTATAATTATGGTTTGCTCTTATATGTCTCTGTAATAGACATATATAAATAACCTTTTTGATAAAAAAAAAAAATAAAAAAGGAAAGTAATTTCCTTGTCATTGTACCAGCTAATGAAGTTGTCATGATTCATGGATTTGTTTTAGTATATTATCAGTGAAGTAGCATATGTATGGGCCTTATATGATTTGCACATAGCCATTTTTCTTTCTTTGAATTATATTTTTATGGCCATAAAAATATGAAAAAAATGCAGATGTCTTGTTTTCATAGGACATTGATTTCTGTTTTTAATCCCATTAGTACGCAATGGGTCAATTTGGATTAAATGCAATTTTGATATTTTGACACACAGCATAATAAAATTATATTTTAAGATAAATTTTCTGTCATCAAAAAATTGTCATTTCTATTGGCTCTCATTATATTAAATATATCAACAAAATGACCAATTTAATAAACAAATTTTTTTTAAACATTTGTTTATTAGTACTATAATATTCAGAAAATAAAACTAAAAGTAAAGGATTTTTCATTTTGATTATTTTTACTGCTTAGTCTTAAATTTTTTTTAATAATTATTATAGAATCTTGAAATCAATCATTTTCTTAAATATATTACTAGCCAGTGCTTTATGCATGGAATCACAGTTTAATTAAATTAATCTGCATTTAAGGGTACTGAAATATGTCTAGTTCTTGTAATTTGATAGTGGTTAAAATGATGAGGCCCTCACTAAAAAAGCCCTAATGTTGCTCAAGACAGGACAATGATCTGTATAAAGTAAACTGTCTGAAACTGAAGAGTATAAAATAATATTATATTTTATATGAAATGGAGAATGAAGAATATCAATTACGTCTACTTGGCGGAACTATTGAAACGAATTGACCCTATTTTCCTATTACAAAATAACATCAGTTGTTTGGGATATTTTTCAATCACTAGAAGAGAAATTTCATAAGTATTTAACATCCTTGATTTCAAGGCAAACTTAATAAGGTTTCCTCTCCTAGATATGTGAACTTTATGATTTCAAATAAAAAAATATGGTGATGAAACATTATAAGTGAAAAGAAATTGTGATACCATTTTCACAAGCTTTCAATTCTTTCTCGCAGTAAATATTTCTTTTCTTTTGGATATCATTTGGTATTCTCTTTCTAGGTATGGAACCATTATGGCAGGTTGGTTATACTTATTGCTGGTATACTGTCAGAATGTTTACCCAGTAGGGCTATACTATATCGGATTTAGTTGAGTTAGACTTCTGCAACAACAAACAAGTAACATGAAGTTTAATTTGGGATGGATCTTGTAATTTTCAACTGTACTCAGATAATGAGGATGGTGTCTGATCCGACAATTTCCTCTCCAAACTTCCATGCTGCACTAGCAGCAGGACATGTAACAATGGATTACATATACACTAGGTCTGCTTATGACAATTTTTCGTGGAACTGGGTTTCGAACTTGAAATTTTCCTATCTAAAAACGAACTTTATGTCCTCCATTGTAGATTGATATATATTAGAAAACCATTTCATTGGCAACTCATTGTGGCAGTGCTGTTCATTCATAATGTACTGCATCAAATATTTCTTGGTATCTCATTGTGACAATGAAATTCATCAGAATGTACTTTGTCAAATGTTTATTGACATCCCTTTATAGCAGTGTTCTTCATTTAGACTTACTGCATCGAATGTTTCATTGGCATCCCATGATGGCAGTGCTGTTCATCAGACTTACTTTGTGAAACGTTATATTAGCATTCCATTGTGGCACTGCTTGAATCAGACTTACTGCGTCAAATGCGTCGTGCATCAAAATCTATTTAGGAATTGTACTTTAAATTACCAAATACAGTACACTTCCGAGTATCCGGTCTAATGTGGTGGAAGGATAAGTCAGGTAACAAAAATGCTGGATAGGCCAAAGTTCTATGAACTCATTTCTTTGACTACCACCAGAAGGCAAAGTTTATATTAAAACTCTTAAGTGTTCATGCCATAAAAATAAAGCTCCCTCTACTTCTTTATGCTTACCTTTCAGCAGTGGATTTTCTTAATTTTATTCTACTTCCACTAGCTTTTGCAACACGCCACTTTTCAATTTCTGCTCGTGTTTTTTTCAGCGCCCCCCCCCCCTGTATATAGTAATGACGAAATTATATTTTTTGCTGTTAGTATAGCGCGTAATTTCTCTTTTGTAGTCACTACAAATTTTTTCGTTTATCATCCATTTTGAAATCTTCACTGTGGTACAACTTAAAAAAAAAACTAAGCATACCCCAAGAACAAGTTACAAAAGTTGTATGTACTGTACAGTTATAATAGGAACAGCAGCAACATTTGAGGAGACAATGAGCAACGAGCAGAACGCTGCTCTTTTCCGTCACAACTTGTATTTTGCACACGGCACGTAGGAGGATCGTAGCAGACGCATACCTGCCTCCAATGCCTGGGCATCTACCACTAAAGGTCCTCAGACCCATCAATACATCCCTACAGACTCCACCAGGAGGAAATCATACCATCCATTTATTATCCAATTCCTCTCTGGCGATGGAAGATTTCCATCTTACTTTCGAAAATTTGGCATCACTGACAATCTATACTGTGTCACCGCAGACCATTATGTATTTGATTGCATCCTTACGCAGTCCTTCCAACTTAACTTTAAACATTATCCATCAAAAGATCAATTCATACTTGATCCAATTAATATTCACATTATCCATCAGATAATCTCATGGGTAAATTACTTTATTCCGCGGCTTTAATTAGCCGCCGCTGTTTGCTCTGCCAAATGGGTGGGTTGGGCGTTTCCCTTGGTCAAGACCCATGTGGGTAGCTGTTAGTAGATAATTTTCGGGTTCCACCATTTCACCAACGATGTGCTTCGTGCACGGTATTGGGATGGAAACACCGTACCTTAATGCCTCCAATGGCTTGCTAAAGTTGCCAATGCTGTGCCTTGCCTTCCTCATTTAATTAAGATAATAGAAAACTATGTTGGATAGTATAGAAGCCGGTTAGTCGCTAACTGGATAATTAGCTACGAATCTAAAATATTTCATCCTTTGAGGACAGAAGACTTGCGTTGAGGGAATTAGTGACTCGCGGATTCCTGAATTATTTGGCAGACTTAACTTTCTTAAACTAATAATTTATGATCGACACATGCCATAGCGTGCAAGCACTTCACCCATATTATTTTGCCCACCCATTTAGCGATCTGTGCGCTACATTTCAGCTTCACTCTAACCTTCTCGGTGAAAGCCTTGTTAGAATGCACCGCCCCCTTCGGTGCCATTTTATAGTTGTACCTTCCCATTTCCTGCCACGTTCACTAAACACCCATTTAAAATAGCGCAGTGGAAATGAAGCTATAATTAATGTGATTAAACAGTTATTATTAATAACAACTGTAAAAGTGATTACTCATTTTATCATATTGACCAGTTATTATTAATAATAACCGTGATTAGTACTAATAATAACCATTTAATCCCATTGACCATGATGGGAATTAAAACTAGTTTGGATATTCATCCTTCTTACAACACCACATAATGATAATTCTGACCTTTTTCCGAATTGACATTTGATTTTGGAGTGGAATGGTCGAATTTTTGTAGCATGAAGTGATTATAAATGATCTGTTTTAAAAAAAAAGTTTTCTGTACATAAGATCGCACTAAAAATAAACAGTCTAGTTGAAGCTGAGATTGTGTATATAAAACTGAAATCTGCTGTCGCAAATTTCAAGTTATCATGTGGGAACGTTATTTTTTTGAAGTCACGTGGTATCAATTCGGCAGGAAAACATCATGTTCTCACATGACATATTTTGCTATCAAAAACATTTAGAAAAGCGATGGTTTTTGACCATCTCAAAATCAATCGAATTCTAAATTTTTCCCCCCCAGGAAATAAATTTTTTTCATGAAAAATCATTTTAAACTGGTTTTAAACAATCATCACGTGACTATCAGATGACATATGCTTCGATATGTAGAAAACGATGGTTTTTTCCCCATCACAAAATCGTCAAAACTCCAGAACGTTATCTCGTCAGATTTATTTTTATTTATTCATTTTGCGAAAATCCGATTTAAATTGGTTTGGAATGATCACGTGACTATTATATTGTGCAATCTTCAACTTTTAGAAAAATGTTTTTATTTATTTATTTATCTCAAAATCATTCGAGCTCCAAAATTTATATAACATTGCATTTACCTCTCCTCGCTGTTTCGCGTTCACTCCCATTTTCTTCTCTATGCTTCCCCTAACGATAACTTCTTACGACCTTTCCCTTTATTGGCTAGACAGGAGAAACTGGTACATGGAAGGCATTCGCTCGAAGTTGTAACTTTTTGTTGGTGATAAGTTACGAAATGTGACAATCTTCTTTATCATTTTCTAATAGCCTTAAAAACAAAATATTGTTACAAAAATTTTTCTACAACAAAATACCGTCGATCAATCATAATAACGTAACGCATTTAATCGCTATAGTTCAGCAGCTTGCTTGCTGTCTAATCCTCCAGTTTCTTTACTTGTCGGCGACTCCAACTCCTCTCACACACAACTTCTGACGACCCACACAACTTCGCTGCAGCTTCAGAGTGCCCGTCTTTTATAGTTCCGGGAGGCGGGGCTAGAATCTTCAGACCAATCAGGGCGTATCTGTGTGTATTTCGGTTCCTACTGGATGGATCGTGAAACTTCTCGAAATTTCCAGTATGATCCATTTAGTCGCCAAACTCGCCAAATTCGTCGCCAAGTCGCCAAATGGCTGCCAAGCTCTCGGGTCATTGACGCACAGGACAGATTTTACAAAGGTTTTAACGGTTTTTCCCAGGATGACACTAGTCGTGCCTGGTAGCAAAATTACAGATTTGTAACAATATTGATGCATCAAAAGCGATAAATCGTCAATTTTTTGCCTGTGCATTTTGAGGCTTCAAAAGCCTTAAACCAAACTATCATGTTTTCACATGATAATAAACTCGGAATAAGAAACAATAAATTGATGGTTTTATTTTATAAATTTGTTAATTTTACTTATTGTATCTTGTTGTGTTAATATGCATTGTGGCTTGAGATTATAATGTTTTTATTTTAGGTATCTTCTCGTTTACAAAATCAAGTCAATCTCCTTTTGAAGATATGCTTGCCGATGAGTCATCATTACAGCAGAATACTGCAGCATCTTTCAGCTTCAAACTTCCCTCCCAAAGTGAAAGTGGTATGAAAATTAGTTCATCAAACTTCAGTTTCAAATTACCTTCAGAAACAGGATCTAAACCGCCTTCTCAAGCTGTGGACTCCGGTATTTACACTCCTTTGGAGAAACTCACAAGTGCAGACAAAGAGCAATTTTCTGCTTCTACATTTACTCTTGGAAAAATACCAACTGTGCCTCCGCCACAAGAGATGTGCTTTTGATTTCATTTCTTTATAGCTGTTCGAACAAAAGTTTGTGATGATATTTATTTTGTATTTTTGTAAATTAGGAAATGTATGGAAAGTTAAATTTATGTTTGACAGGTAAATAAAGTTTATTTAGGATAATTATTATTGCTTATTTATTTTTTAAGAAGGTGTATCGAATGAAAAGTGGGACAAATAAAAGGATATAATGGGGTTGTGTGTGAAAATATCTAGAATTTCCATATCACATATTGGGGGGTTGGGAAGGTTTTGATAACCCCTAAGGTGAATTTAAATATACTAAAACAAATAATTATTTACACAGTTACATTTAGAGAGGGGGGGGGAGCATCATGCACGAGTTTGAAAAATACAAAAATGAATGAAAAAAAAAAACCATTTTTATTAAACAAAACATTAAAAAATTAGACTCTTTTATTTTAAATACTTTTTTTAGTCGTTTTTAAATTAATATGAAAATCAAAAATACTAGTATCCCCTCCCAAACACTGGTCTGATTTCGCTAATTTTATTCTCATATGGAAATTCATGACTAATAAATGTCATTAGTCATCTACCATCCTCCGTTTTCGAAAGAAATTTCAATAACTGTGCATTCTTTATAGAGAAAAGTCGTACATACTGAAAATCGTACGTACTGAACCACCGTACCGATTTCGAAAATTTTTATTTCACATGAAAGGTCATGATCTTTAGATGTATCGCCAATGTCATTCGATTCCTACCTTCTTACTTTTTCGGGAAAAGTTTCAAAAACATTATTTCACTGTGCATTCTGTATTGCAAAAAAGGAGTTCCCTATCTATAATCAGTGTAGTATTTCGACAATTTTTATTTTATATACAGGCTTGTGATCCCTAAATACGTCGTCAATGGTATCCTAAAGTTTTGAGGGAAATCGTAAAATAAAACCTTGGCAGAGCCCCCAGTTTTAGCATTTGAACTGATTTCGCCGCTTTACAGGCCTAATTGCAGCTATTGCTGACTAATTAGAATTCTTTATGCTTATTATGAAAGTTTAATTTAAAATGATACTTCCTTTTACTGTAGTTCCTTAAAGTTGATTGGCACGACTTGATTAATTCTATCAATATGGATGATGTAAAGCTGGTTGCTGAAGTTGATTATTATTATTATAGAATTATATATTATTATAGAACTTAACTAAATTTTCTTTCTTTCTAAACGTGATCATTAGTATGAGGATCAGATTTTAAGTAATTAATCGATTAACTGATAATTAAACTTTACTTTTACGTCTTTAATGTTTACCCATCAGTTGCAATACATTTTTCTCTGCCAACTCAAATTTACTGTGTTCACAAGGTTTTGAAATTCTGAAGTTACGTTTTTGGAATTTTAATCTTTTGTTATTTACATCTTACCCGGCAGTTCGAGACGGGGGGGGGGGTATCGAAATAAATGCTAAGCTAACCAAAAGCGCTTCGACTAACCATAGCGTCATCTGTTGAGGAATTGAAAATGATATCAATAATCTTTATGAACTTAGAAGACAAATTAAGAACGTGTAAAACATCCATTAGATGGTTAGAGAAACCGAATAAGTTTGAAAGTGTTTCAATATAAGTTATTTAAGGAAAATTAATTATTTATTATAAGAAAGGTATATTTACCCATATGCAGTGGAAAAGTCGGTGGCATATAGATCGTAGGAAAAAAAAGATAAATATTTAATACAAGCAAGTCAGCTTTTGGTTCATATGTGGCCTGTACTGTATGCTTTTGTAATACTTTCGTATTTTTTGCGCTGCCGTACTGTTCATCGGATTGCTATAAAACTTTGCAAGTTTATTGCTTGCACTTGCGCAAAGATTATAGGCATAGTACAATCATTAGCATTTATTTTGAACGCAATAAAATTTACAAACAAATCGTTTCATATGTTTCTGTGATTCAAAATTATTTGAAAACTAGCCGCCTTTGGCGACCAGCCGGTTCTCCAATCTTAATGCTCGTTAAAATTTTAATAATTAGCTATTTTATGTTATTCCTACTTTAATAGCTTCTTCATTAAAATATTTTAAAACTTCAAATTTCAATTCACGCAGAATATTATAAAGGCCTTCAGTCATAACGTAATCTGTATCTCTCCAATTTTCTGTTAGCTCCCGTAGAATTTATGCTTTAAATTAAAGTGGAAATGATTAATCTGCAATTAATATAATAATATTTTTTACTGAAACAAAGCTTTTTTTTGTAATATGATTACTGAAAACAAAGTCACTGAGTATTTAAACCTTATGGGCACTAAAGAATATCTTCCATAATTTATGTAATATCTCAAGAATTTGTCAACAAAATTTTTTCATATTCATCTTGAGCAGGTATATTAATTAACAATTTTTAATTTTAAATGCATCAAACACTAAGAAAATAAACAGAATCGTTTAAAATAATCGGTCGGAAACAGGTTAAAAAAATTACTTAAAAAACGATGAACTTAAACTAACATAAATACAATTTAATTACAAAAGCATACAACTAACCTAAAAATAATTTAAATCGAGTCCGCTTCCGTTGAAATATAAACAATCAGAATACAATGAGCATGCGTGAATTTTTAACGCCAGTTACGGTAACGCAAATGCGTGAATTTTTCTACGCCAGTTGGGATAACGCTATGTAGATTAGAAATTTTTAATTTCCTTTAATCTGTTTTATTTTAATTCAAAAGTACTTCAGAATGAATCTGAAAGATCGATTCATTAACAATGTTTAATTTTAAATGCATAAAACATTAAGAAAATAAACAGAATCGTTTGAAATAATCGGCCGAAAAATGTTAGCCCGAGCCTCATTGCTGTTGGAAACAAACAAACAAACAAAAACTGAAGCCTTATTCATTTGGCGGTGTGGAAAATGAAAGGATTTTTTTGGCGGGAAAGTTAGTTTTCAATTAATAATTAAAATTTCAAAAAAAGGGACCCCAGGTGCACATTCCCGACCTCCAAGGTATACACGTACCAAATTTGGTAGCTGTAGGTCAAATGGACTTTTCTGTAGAGCGCCAACACACACATTGAGCTTTATATATAAGTATAGATTGACAAAAGGTAAACGGCACATGTCATTCGGAATTGAACTTGAATATAAACAGTGAGGATATAGCGACAAAGGCAATTAATTCCACTCATTTGAAATTAATTGCACGTATATTAGACAAAATAAAATTATCATCGATGCCAATTAATGCAATTGAAATGAAATCGAAAATATTTATTGCAAGCGCTATAAATATTTTCTGGCTTTTTCCCCTTTTCTTTAATGAATAGTCATCTACACAAGATATTGTCATTCAGCGTGCATAATATTTTGACTGCGGCGAACCGCAGATATTATTCAGAGTTTATCTCACACATACAAAATAGAATTATTATTAACGATGCCGATTAAAATAAGAGATGTAGTGGAAATTTTCCAGTGCAAACAGTAATTTTTCTGTTTATTCAATGAATCGAAAAAAGATTTTTCAGTTATACAAGTATATATCGAGTTGATTGCTTCGTCAGAAAACATGTTTCCCAAACCTTCGTCGCTTAGTAAATCTACAAGCGCAGCACGTAGAAATAAGTAAATTCAAGCTTCTTAAATAAATGAGGAACAACAAGCGAGCAATGAAGCAAGCAGATCGTTTACGAATTGCAAATTAACGTGCTTCCGAATTTCAAGATCAACATACGGCAAGAATCGAGGCAACTATTCTTAACGGAAAGGCAAATGGAGAAGATATGCTCATTCCACGCATTCCTATTATTCCCTCCGACATGCCTTTTGATTCCAAACGACTTCAGTTCCCCATTGGACTTGCATTCACGATGACCATCAACAAGGCGCAAGGTCAGTCACTTCAAGTGTGGGGATTGAACCAGGAAAATCCATGTTTTTCACATGATCAGTTCTATGCTTGATGCTTACGAGTCGGACAGACAAGAAATTTGTTTGTTTTTGCTGAAGACGGAAAAATAAAAAAAATATTGTCTACCCTAAAGCACTGGAATAATGAAGTAAAAAAAAAAAAAAAAAAAAAAAATAGAATAAATATTATTTATATTTCATCTTTATATGTCATTTAATTTCAGAGTATGTATTCATTGTTGACAAGAAAATAAATATCATTCTTTCTACTATTCCTAATTAAACAAGATAGCTATTTTAAATTTCAAAAAATATGTCCAAAATTATTTCTTCTGCTGTAGCAACGCACCGGGTACCAGCTAGAAGTATATAAATTCGATTTGAATAAAAATTCCGTATTAGAAATGTGATTTAGGAAAATCCGTTCCTTGTTATTTTTTTTAGCTGCAATTCATTTTATGAGATCAGACCCGTTATTGTAACTCTTAAAATATGCATTTACAAATAATCTAAATGAAACGTTTTGCGAGAAGCTATCTACTTTGTATGATGCCATACCACCCAATCAAAAAGTCAACCATTATCCTCTTTCCTTCGATTCTCTCTCTCAAAAATAGCCGTCTTGCTTATTCCTCCTCGTCAGATGGCGCAGTAGTCATAAAGGTTTCAAAGACTTAAAATTTTGGGAACTGAGCTTTCTTTATGCCTCACGATTTCTTCTCATAAATATCAAGTCCATATTTAAATAGTAGCAATTGAATGTAATAGGTCCAACGCAATTCTGATTTGACAGCAAAAATCAATAAAGATAAGAGATGCGAAGTTTATAAATGTTAGTCGTTAAATGTAAAATACGAAAAGTCGCAAAAGAAATTGCTTCAATTTTTTGTAATTTTTTTCATTAAAACAATAATTTATTTTTATGGAAGAAAACAATTCTTGTAGCTGAAGCATTTCAAACATGAGTTTGAAAAGGCTCGGGTATGTAAGCGAGTTTCCGTTTCCTTTGGGAAACAATAATGGGACTTAGTTAAGTTGTCACACTGCCACTGACGGGACGTACCTCCGGTTTAAAGGATTGGTACATATTGATAAAGATATATGATTGATGCATATTCTATAATTGAATATTAGTGGCTGTGTTCCATTTCTCGGTGAACCAGTCATTCAGTAATACGAGTGCTTATGCAAGGCGGTAGATATCTTCCACAGTTATGGACGAAAACACGTTTTCAAAACGATATTCAAAACTGCAGATGGATTAGCATTATGAGTCTTTGAATAAATCTCTCGAATTGATATTTTGGATGCATTTGTTCGTGTGGCGTGGTTTTGATATATTTAACAATGTAATAGTATTTCGTGCTCCTCTCTTTTAATCTATACTTTCATTTTACAACGGATCTGAAACCAAGCACAAGATTATGTTTTACAAATAGATTCTAAGTCGGAACCAAATATCCTTCCATTGGTGTGGAAGAGAATTTTGGCGAGAGGCGTGCCGTCTCATGTGTCGTTCTCGTCATCAGAACATGATTCAAAATTGCGATCTCTGTTCTAAAATAGCCTTTATTCTGTTTCAAATGGGACTTAACGGGGCGTAACTATTACTAAACTAAAATTAGTTGATCAATTAATTAATTTTATATTTACTTATATGCGTACAGATATATTTCCCTCTGAGGATTATCGCCTAAAATTATATTTAAAAAATTACATTTTTGATGTTGAGGCTTTCTTTTTTGAAGAGCGTTGTCCTGTATCCGGTTGGAAAACCTGTTCCGTCGCTGCAGAACGCTATCTTAGGCTTTTGCGAAACCACGTTACGCTTTGCAGGCATAACGTGGGTGAAGGTGGCATCCTGCATGAAGATGAAGGGGCATCACCTTCATGCAGGATGGTGCCCCGCCCCACGTTCCTAGTTCCGTTAAGACGTTCCTCCTAGACACATTCACTGAGGACAGAGTGATAAGCAGAGGATGTAAGAATGAGTGGCCCTCACGATCGCCAGATCTTTCTCAGCAGACTTTTGGTTGTGGGGATACCTGAAGTCTCGTGTCTACCGGGGCTCATCTGCCCGGGTGGAACTGAAAGATGCCATTCAATTGGCCGTTCGTGGCATCGATGCCGGCATGTTACACTCAGCTCTAATAGGCGTAGTTACGCGCCTCACTTGCTTAAGACCTTGTGGTGGAGGTCATGTTGAGCATCTTTTGCGTTAGAATAATATGTACTATAATGTTACTATGCTCTTTTTTCCTGATTTGCATAAACTGTCTCGGTATGACCGTGTGGGCGCCATCTATTGGTCATTTTTAAATACATTTTTTTTAAAAATGGAAATAACGAAATCCAAAGGCTCTCTACACATATTCTAGCAAACCGCAATTTTTTTCGAGCATTACTTTTTTTATTATGATTTTTTGAAGTTTGCATGAATTTATGCCGCACCCGGTATTTAACATTGTAATAGTATTTTGTGCTCCTCTCTTTTAATCTATACTTTCATTTTACAATGGATCTGAAACCAAACACTAGATTACGTTTTACAAATAGACTCTAAGTCGGAACCAAATATCCTTTCTCTGCTGTGGAAGAGAAGTTTGGCGAGAGGCATGCCGCATCATGTATTGTTCTCGTCATCAGACCATGATTCAAAATTGCGACGTCTGTTCTAAAATAGCCTTCATACTGTTTCAAAATGGGACTTAACGGGACGTAACTATTACTAAACTAAAATTGGTTGATCAGTTAATTAATTTTCGTATTTACTTATATGCGTACATATATTTACATATATTATTTATATGCGTACATATATTACTTATATGCGTAGATATATTTACATATATTATTTATATGCGTACATATATTACTTATATGCGTAGATATATTTCCCGCTGATGATTTTCATCTAAAATTATATTTAAAAAATTACATTTTTGGTGTTGAGGCCATATACAAACAGCTCCTTAGCCTTTTTAGTTCTTTCTGTTTTTAAGGTATCCTTTTTACAGATAGAACAACCCACAAAGATGCATAGTTTTTTTTTTTTTTTTTTTTTTTGAAAGGGGTGATTCATAGTAACTTTTGATGGAGCCTTCCGATGATCATAATACTTTCCCTTTGTATGCTTAGTGGATAAAAATAAACAAAAAAATTTAACATTCTGAACAAACTCTGACTGGTAATTAAAGTACTGTTGCAAAAGACCCATGCTATGTCATTGATCTAGCTCTGAAATAAACTATTTTTATTGTATAATTGTTGTAAGATAACTGTTTGTAATTTTTAAAAAAAAATGTCATGCCACGCGTAAAAATTTTAATAAATTCTGGTATTATGTTTTTATGAATGACTGTGCTCATAAATAATTAAAAAAAAAGAAAAAGAAAAGACTTTATCAAGAAACTGAAAAGAGTGACAAAGGTTTACAAGAAACTTACAGAACTCCATAATTTATACGTTCTTCAATTATTCTTTTGGAACCTCATGTATAAAAGATACTGAATAAACATTGCCTGACAAGGTGGAAAGTATAATTTCTCGCGTTTTGTAAGAAAGAGATAAGTGGAGTAAGATATTTATGCAGCCCTTCCTATAAACCTTGAACTCCAACGTTCGCGATGCATCATCGTCCGTCGGCGTGCCTTGTCTCATAAAGTACAACCAAACTCTAGAAAAGCCAATAGGTTTAGAAAATAACTTTTTTTGACCAAATCACTGAGAATTTTTTTCTTTTTACTTTCTTGTATCGGGAAAATAGAGTAATCGTATATATAGTATATAGAATATAGAATATATATGGTATAGAGAAAATAGAGTATTCGTAAAAAAATTGGAATGCTAGATTTTGACGAATCTTCACATGTTAGTCCTCTTTAAGTTAGAAAAGCCCTCTTTTGGAAAATGTAGATCTGTCTGTTTATGACAAGGATAACTCAATAACGCTTTGAACTCGACGGATGAAATCTGGCATATGCTATTTACACCAAATTTGTAGATTTCTGTCAAATTTTGTGCAAGATCCGCTCACCTATAGTTTGTCTATTCGGCTGTTCGAATATAAATAACACGATAACTACAAAACGAAGAGAGCTAGGTAGATAAAATTCTATACACAGAATTAACATCTGTAGTGTAGACATCTGTCAAATTTTGTGCCAAATCCAACATGAGATTAACCGTCTGTTGGTTTATACTTTTAGAAACATGTAATGAAATAACTCAAAGATGCAACGACTGAAATATATCAAATTTAGAAGGTGATGTTGTGACTATAAGTGTAGTTTTGTATCAAATTTTTGTTTCAGTCAGTTGGGAAAAATATGTTTTTGGGAAAATACACACAAATTTGATTTTCGGATACTGTTAACTGCATGCCAAGGATTCATCGCCAAATAACTCGCCAAGGATGCCATGACAGATTTAGTAAAAAGGCTAAATTCATGTAAAAGGTTAATAATTTGTAACTATTATACTCCAATGCTTTGTAAGGCATTCTCTGGGATAACACCTTTATTAAAGCGTATGCGAGAAAAGTTTTGAGGGAACCACACCCGCTGGTTCTGAATAATTTTTAAAAAAATATCTATTATGCTTTTTCAAAAATTCTCTATTTATATGAACTCACTCTTCCTTGTCTTATCACTGACTCTCCGACCCATCCGAAGGCACACTTATAAAAAATACTGAATGACTGGACCGCCGCAACAGCAACACTGGCTGGAACGGTGGTTGAGTCCTAAGGACCATCACCGGCCACGGTACAACCCTTTCCAAAGGAAAAACGTCCCGTCATCAATGGGAGGAGCCAGATGTCCCACCTTTTTGTTTACACTCCATGGTGGCGAGATCCAACCACCATATCGGAAGCATCTCATCCTCATTTCAAGATGCTCCCCCGGCGTTTTTTAAACTTTGATAAAAATTTTCATTACATTATGCTAACTTTTTTCGATTTTTTTAAAGCTACTCATATTCAGTTACATTTAATTTTAAATCTTTCTTCAGCAATTTAATTCTAGTTCAAATATTAATCCTTAAATCAACCTTTGAAATTTTTACATTAGTTTTTGTATTTTTTTAAAATTTAATCAATATTATTTAAGTCAGCTTTCATTATTTAACAAGTCTAAATTATATTAATATTTTTTAGAATTTATAATAAGTTTAGTTAATTTTGCTTAACATTTAACAGATTTCATATTATTTTTTCTAATTAGTACTCAATAAGTTGGATAGTATCATTAGATATATGTCTAAAAATAGAGCATACAGTCTTATATAGGTTTGGGAAAATAATGAAACAAAAGCGATTCAAATCTCTATGACTGAATCATGGTTGTAAATATTTCAGGCCTGATTCGTGTATTTTGCCTTCATATAGCTTTTTATTACATTCGTGCTCTCCGTAACGCTTTTTACATCACTGCGTTTACAAAAATAGTCCCAGCCTTTTATTAACATAATAACCAGCGTGCGTATTATGTTAATAAAAGGGGAAATGAAAATTTTGTTTTGGAGTTAGCACTTAAAGAAAAAAAAATTAAACCTGTAATATAGTAGCTAAAAGCACGCACTTGAAAAAAATTGATGGAAAAATAAAATTGATTTGAGTTTGGATGAAAAATAAAAATATTTGTTATACATTGTTTTTAAGATAAATTTTCGAAAAAAAATATAATAATTAAAAGAAATTGCACGGAAATTGAATTTATATTTTTGGAAATGTGCAAAACAATGGACTAATTCTTATTTTTTCGCATTTCATTTTTTAAAATCAAATTAATTATCATTTTTGTCTTAATAACTCACTGAATATAATATTTATTTATACAACAATAATTATAAAAGTAATTTTGCTACGAAAATGATTTCCTTTTGTTGAATAACTTGCCGCCTTTGGCGGACCAGCCGATTCACCAATTTTAATGCGCATTAAAGTTTTCAATTAAATATTTTATGTAATTGTCTCATAATAGCTTCTTCATCAAAATATTTTTAAGATTCAAATTTTGATAGTCATATAATTCACTCATGCTATTATAAAGATATTAAGCCATAATGTACTATGTATTTTCTGACAGCTGCCGTAAAATTTCAACTTTAAATTAAAACAGAAATGATTACACTGCATTTAACATAAAAAAAAACATTTTTTAAAAAATATGAATATTACAAACAGAGTCGTAACACATTTAAGTCTTGTGTGCACTACAAAATAATTTTCATAATGTATGTAATATCTCAAGAACTGTTAACAAAAATTCACAGATTCATCATAAAATTCAGTTTTTAGTTTTACTTTCAAAAGGATTTAAACGGCGTGAATAATAAACACTTTTATTTTTGTTTTATTTTTATTTTGCTTCTGTCTTTTCATATGCTTCAAAAACATATGAAGTCTAAATTTTATATAGTCCTTTGATCCTAAGGAACCATATTCTGCGAAATATTCTTTTAAATAAATAAATATCTTCTGCGTTTCATATCTGACCGATTTATGAAGTTTTGAATGTTTCAAATCAACGTTTTCATAATCTTAGGTCAATCAGTCTTGAGAAACCCCGGGCACTGATTGGTTATCCTTTTTGAGACGGTCGATAAAGTGGGAACAACAAATGTCTATAGGACATTGCCGTCGTTGACGAAATTCATGCTTTTCGTTTTTTCGAGATATTGTGATTCTTTTCCTTTCTCTGTTTTAAATTGACCTTAAACATTTCTTTTTTCTTGTAGGAGACATATCGTTTTATATATAATATATAAATTATTTATTTTCTTTAAAATTAGTACCAAATTTACGAAATAGTTAAAGCTTTTCGGTTCAGTTATTTGTACGTTAAGGATTCGATGATCTGAATTGAAAAACCTTTTTGATATTAAAGTTCAGTTCTCAAATTATTTAATGGTATGTTGCCAAAGCCTTAAAAAAATTGTTTTTTTTTTAAAGCAAGCGAAAAAGGAATATTTTTTTTAAAAAAATTGGGTAAAACATGAAAAAAAAAAAATAGGAATAAATGTACAAATTTAATATTGAATGAGATGAAAGAAATTCATGTTCATGACTAATTTCTTATTAGTTTTGACTGAGAGATCAGAGCTGATAACCTGTCTATAGTAAACTATGTATGTCTTAAATTAAACTAAATTAATAATAAAGCTATTTTAAACATCACAGAAAAATTTTTCCCGCTTTAATTTCTTTTTAAAAAAATATCACATTTCAGATTTATTCCATTTCATATAGAAACGTGCTGAAAATTAAATTTTTCTAGGTTTAATTTGCAGTAAGAGTTAGCTTATTTTTTTAATTTGAGCTTTTGCCAATGTGATGGCAAATATGATTAAATTATTAAAATAGAAAATTAATTTGTTTGTTAAAACATTGGTATCATTTAAAACATTATTTTTTGAACTTTAACTTGATTTAAAAATCAATTTTGTGCTGTATTATTTTTAGAAGTTATAGCGTAGAAACGCTGAAATTTCGTTTAGTTTTTAATTAATTAAAATTCTACTTAAAAATTCAAAAAAAAATCGCTCCCAGGTGCACATTCCTAGACTATAAAATATAATACAAATTTGGTAGCTGTAGGTCGAACGGTCTGGCCTGTAGAGCGCCAAAGCACACACACACATTTACACATTGAGCTTTATTATAAGTGTAGATATGCTATTTTGGTAATAATAATAAATATAAATATTTATGTATGCGAATTGCAGATATGAATTTCATAAATTCATCTATTGATTTCAAAGTATTTTAATTATCAATAAAGATTAATTAAAGTAATCGATTAGATAATTAAAATAAAATAATAAAGCAATTTAAAACAAAGTGATTTTTAATAAAAATAATTATTACGAATCAAAATTATTTAAAAGGCTTTATCTGAGAAATTTAAGTGTTCATATGTTTGATTTTTCTAGAGGGTCATCAAGAATTTCATCACCAGGAGCCCCAACATGCTTACTCTGCCTCTTTCTGTCGGTCTGTACTTTCGTACTCATCTAATCGCAATAGTTCCTAAACGCAATGACTTATGTCAAAGAAATTCGGTATGCTTTAGAATATTGTCAAATTTTGGTGTCAATCGGCGGCCAAAAAATGCCAAAAATACATATTTTCGCGATAGATTCTCGCCAGAGATTTATATTTCGTAACTATCGTTCACCAATGCCATCAAGCTTTTATTGAAGAATTTGCGAGAAAGTTTCGAGGCATGCTCTCCAGACGATTAGCTTTCAACATTCAGAGAAAATTAGCGAAAAATGGCTTGCTTTTATTTGTAAAGAGAAAATTTTCAGTTAGTACAGATTCCTGCAACTGCGCATGAGTAATAACAAGGTGTATTCGCGCGTTCTACACTTAGTGAAAGAAATGACGAATTATCGGAAATGCATTTCCTTCTTCCCTTTCACAGAAGATTTTAATCATTTTTCAGATGCAGATAGTTTTTTTTTTGTGTAAACCTGAAATTTGAATATAATTAAAAAATGAAGGAAAATTGTTAGTATATAAGAATTAATTAAAATATATTTGTACAATTAAAATTTTTGTAAACATATATAAAAATAACATTCCTCCCTATGTATTTATTTAAAATTTATAATTTCATGTTCAATTATTTAATCTTTAAAACGAAAACAAGGAATGTAAGAAAAATAATAGAAAACATCTGTTTTGAAATTTTATCTTAAATTGAAATTAATTAAAAACTGATAATTTCTTTATTAAAACTTACTTACACTAAATAAAAAAATCCAAGTATTATTTTTTATTGATTTATAATGAACTTTTTCAAAGTTAATTAAAAAGTAAAACTTTATGTTGTATCGAAAATTATCACCATAAACATCTATTATGTGATTAGAAACCGCGACAGCATTGGTTGGAACATAGATAGAGTTTTAAGGGTCATCATTGGCCATGGTACAACCCCTCCGGTAGGATATATGTCTCATCATCGGATGGGGTTAGCTGAGCTCTTACCATTTCTGTATACACCTTGGCAGCGAGAATTAACCTCTATTCTGATAGCTTCTCATTCCCATGTCTGAGGTGCTTCTTGGGGGATAATATAAGTGTTCGACACCCCTCACTATAATGCAAGAATTGTTATTTGTCGTGTACTTCTTATTTTAAACAGTGTATTAGAATAATGTTGAATTTGAGATTTTTATTTAAATTTATTGATAAATTTAAAATTATTTATTAAAATTTTTTGTTAAATAATGAAGTGGACATTTTTTTCTCGCAAAATTACTACACTGCGATTTAGTTTCCAACATTCGCATTACTGAAATAAATATAACATTGTATTGTACTCATTTCAGAACAATATTTAAAGAATATTGCAATATAGAAGCAATAAATAAACCACGTGCTTCATTTGTATTACTACCGAAAGGTGGCTTCAAAATGTTTGATATATATAAAAAGAATATGTCGGATTCTTCTATGCAGAGCCGGCCTTCTCTATGAAGAGGCCCGGATGCAAAAAACCATTTGGGGGACTAAATTTTTTTCAAAGTAAAAGAAAAAAAAATATGAACAAATATTATTATTGCATGTTTATTTAATGTGTGATTTTGTTTTCGCTGCTAATTACTTCAGGAAAATGACAAATTTTTGCAATTTTATTTCGATGATTAGTATAACGAGCGCATTTAAGCGTTATGTACACGTACTTGACCGAAAGCAATTCTTTATTAATTTTAATTTATCGAAAGAGCGCTTAGCATTTATCATCGTAATTGGCAATATAACAAAAAGTTTTAACGCAGTTAATACATTTATAATTATTAATTAATATATATTGCAATATGTGTTCAGCGTTATTTACATCCCTTTCATTCAAAATCAAATCCTGTCGCAAAACAATTATTTGGATTACATTTTCATCTCCATCGTTATTATAAATGTTGCCAAGTTTTTGGTGTATTTTTCTAATTCATGTTTTTCTAAAGTTTTTATATCAGTGATGAATTTGAAATACTTTTAAATTTATCTTCTATCTGTAGAATAATAATATCAGTTACAGAGTTAAAAAATAGCATTTAAATTCCTCAGCCGGGTTTGCTATAGTTTCATCTTTTACTGTTTCGAAATATAATTTCTCTCTCTCTCTCTCTTTTTTTCGAATTAGTTTTTCTTGGAAAATGTTCTGAAAGATTCAAATTACATGCTATCGAGTTTGCTTTATCTAAAAATAAGTTAAATTTTATTCCTAAATTTTGGATTTCAGTTTTAATTTTATTGATCAAATTAAAAGGCCAGTCGAGAACAATTGTTTTCATTTGAAATAGTTTATCGATAGTGTTAATTTCTGACAGTATTGTCATTATGGTTGTATACTGTTAAACATAAAATGTCATTTCTTCTGTTTAATCCAATAAACTTTTAGCTTCAGATATCGCTATTATTTGCATCAATAAATTCTTCTAGGGTACAAGTTTGTTTAAACTGTATGTACACTGATTTAGCCGTATCTATTTTGTCTTCCCAACGAGTGTCACATGATAATTTAAGAATAATGTTTAAACGCTTTTGTAGAATTTCTCAACCTTTTTGTAGATACAGAAAATAAACGATATAAACTTTGAAATATCCAAACAAAATTACAATACATTCTGCTGGAAGCGGTGACACAATAAATTAAAAGAGTGTCATAGACAAGACATATAAATTGCATGAGGGTTTAGAGCCTCATTCTAGAGTCTTGGCAGTCACAGGGATATTTCCTTTGCATGAGCATGATTAGATCTAACAAAATTAAACATTTTATAGTATGAATTATCAAGGTAATATATGCACTTTAATCTAGTAGATGAGGTAAATGACGGTATTTTATGTTTATAATATGTTACACACTTGCACTAAACTGTAATATATCTGTAAAATTCATATATTAACAAACCCATCGATTGTTCCAGTTAAATTTCTTCCTCTATTCTTTTCATCCCGCTGTTACTGTTCAGAACATTATTTTGGTTCTTGATCATGTAGAGGCCCCCCTCAATCGCGGTCCCCGATGCATTGCATCCGCCGCATCCCCCAGATGACCCGCCCTACCTATGTTAGCTAATGAGATCATATTATTTTCTGAAATAAATGAACACAATTTTTATGGAAATCACACATGAAAGATCAAATTTTACAAGAAAAGACTTGCCATTTCGGCAATCATTTATTTTTCGTCAGCATTTTATAACTCTATACTTCTTGATTTATTTGAAGTTCAAAATAGCTTTCTTTCATTGAATGAATCGAAAAAGGCGTCTTCTTTTTAAAAAGTATTTTGAAACTCTGAATGGAAACTTTTCAATATTTAGCAAATAATACTTTTCTAGTATTTATTATTTGCTAAATCTTGAAAATCAAAACTTCTTTTAGAGATTAACTATATTGTTTGTCATTTCTTGCTAATAAGACGAAATTCTTGCGCGGGAAAAAAATATTTTGGGTCCTTGCAGTCAATTGGCTAAAATGAAACAAGAAATCCTTTACAAATACCTTTACAATAATCCTTTACAAATGTATGCATTTACAATGTAATTATTACATTAAGGAACAATAAAGGAAAAAAAAACTATACCATGTTACATAGCTGTTAATTATTAAGCTTCGAGTGCATTATGTTTGCTTATATATGGACCGTATTCAATATATATTTCTTTATATTGTCACATTGAAATAATAATCAAATTATCATGCAATTGTCTTGCAACCCTATCGTTATTGCATATCCAGTTGAAAATTTGAAGCCATATGCTATGTGAATGCACATGCTTTCGCAGTGGTGGAAAATAATTGGCTAAATACAAAATTCTGTTACACCATTGTATATCATGTGACCAACCGAAATACTGATGCCAAAAAAATATGCATGCATATATTCTTAACACTTTCATCACGGCAATGACGCGCCTTTGTCCCACCCTCTGCTCTAAGAGTCTGCTCCGCTTTCTCTTATATATAATAATTATATATAACTTGCTGCAATCTATACTTATAATAAAGCTCGATTTGTGTGTGCGTGTGTGTGTGCGTTGGCGCTCTAAAGGCCAGACCATTTGATCAACAGCTACCAAATTTGGTAAATGTATACCTTGGAGGTCGGGAATGTGCACTTGGGATCCCTTTTTTTGAATTTTTAATTAGAATTTTAATTATTAATTAAAAAATAACTTTCCCGCCAAATTTTTTTTTCATTTTCTTTACCGCCAAATGAGTAAGGCTCCCTTTTTTTCATACGCTAATGAGGCTAGGCTTAACATTTTTCGACCGATTATTTCAAACGATTCTGTTTATTTTCTTAATGTTTGATGCATTTACTATTAAACATTGTTCATTAATCGATCTGCTCATGATGAACCTGAGAAAAATTTGTTGACAAATTCTTGAGATATTACATAAATTAAGAAAGATATTCTTTAGTTCCCATAAGGTTTAAATGCTCAGTGATTCTGTTTTCAGCAATCATATTATAAAAAAATGCTTTGTTTCAATAAAAAATATTATTTTATTAATTGCATATTAATCATTTCCATTTTAATTTAAAGCATAAATTCTACGGGAGTTAACAGAAAATTAGAGAGATACACATTACGTTATGACTGAATACCTTTATAATATTATGAATGAATTATATGACTATCAAAATTTGAATTTTAAAATATTTTAATGAAGAAGCTATTTAAGTAAAGATTACATAAAATGTCTAATTATTAAAATTTTAACGAGCATTAAGATTGGCGAACCAGCTGGTCACCAAAGGCGGCTAGTAATACATAAAAACCTTGAGTAGAGGATGAGCTATCTCATCCCTAGCGCATAGCGAATATTCCTGGGAGACTGGAAGACGAGTTATCTCGTCTCTCGCGATGAAAGTGTTAAACAAGGAGAAAAATCGCCAAATACGAAGTCTGCCTCGCCATCGATTTCACATGGAAAATCTGCTATATGACGCCAAAGAATGTGCTTGCACATGTTTTTACACATGGAGAAAAATCACCAAATACGAAGTCTTGTAAACATGGATCATGAAGATAATATTTCGTAGGTAAAGAATTTCAAGAAACATTTCACAAAGTCAGTGATTAAAAGTGTTGTGACAAAGCCTGACGACAGCTATGCAAACACCTTCAATAGCTCTCAATCTTTTACTTAGAAGAAATTTCAATTTTTCTGAAGTCTTTATGGTTTCTAAGAATTTAAGACTGAATTCATGTATAAAGCTTAAAGGGTAATTGAAAGAAGGAGGTATATAAATTGTTTATATCAGCATTTTTCAAAATATTATTCCTAAAATTCCTAATTAAAGATTAGTTTAACAGAACATGAAAAAAGCTACAAAATACTAATTATATTAAATCATACATTCTACATTATTAAATTGTACATTCTATATATTCTATTATACATTCTATATTATTAAATTTTAATAAAATTGATGATTACACTTCATTTCCCAGGTTTTGAGCATTATTTGTGATATTTGAAAATTTAATTCAGCGTCTGGATACCTTTTACTGTTGCGTATGGCACTTGTCATAGGCAAGCCAGCTGACGAAGTCAGCGAAAGCAGAGTTTTAGCGTCTCTTGTCTCAGTAGCGCTATCTAGGGCCAAGAGTACGTTTTAGCTACTCATGCATCACAGCCCTTTTCATGGGGCGGACTTCATTCATTCATTTCATTCACAGATATAGACCAGAATCAGAGAACAATCACCTCTGATCCAGTACCTCCAGTGGTATTGTCTCGACTTGGAGAACTATGTGGCTACGAAAAATTTATACCATGTACACGGTGTTACATGTGCTACAGTTTATACCATGCACATGGATTACATAGTTACACCAGTCACACGGATGGTCTTCGGCTGGCAGGGTTCAAATTCGCAACCGAGCGGATGCGAATCCAACGCCCGACCAATCAGGCTATCCTGGCCTCGTGCTGTTTATAGTAAGACACAGAAGTTAAAGATTCGGTAGGACTTAAAATTAATGTACAGTTGTTTGTCAAACATGACAAAATCGTGCCAACTTATTGAAAAGTCAACAGTCAATCAATTAAGAATGGGTTGACGGGGTGTCTAGCCTTGACTGATAATTGTTAAAAAATATATTTTATATATAATAGTTTAAATATAATTTTATAGTTTGCACTTATAATAGTTTTTAAAAAAGCACTTATAATAGTTTGCACTTATAATAGTTTTTAAAAAAGCACTTATAATAGTTTTTTTTCTCCATATTTTACTACGTTTTAGATCTCCCAAAATCCGAGAAATATTTTTCTAAAAAATTATGCCTATGAGTGAACAAAATTATTCAAAAGCGTTTTCAGCTAGATGGATGAAATGTTGTATATGGTCTCTACTTCATATTTTTAAATTTCTATCAAATTTTGAACGAAATGCATTCAGAGGAAATCTGTCAATTCGGTGGTCCGAGTATAATTTAACACGATTACAACAAAACGAAGAAAGCTAAATGAGTAATATTTGATGCACAGATTTAACATCTAAAGTAAAGATGTGTTTTAAATTTGGTGCTAATCCGCTAAAGGGTTGGCCGTCTGTCGGTCTGCACGTTCATAAGCGTCTAAACGTGGTAACAGCCACTTAGATAAATTAAAGCCGATAATTGATCTTATTATCAAAATAGTTTGGTGTGGTTTAGTCAACCAAACAGTTTCCAACCAAATAGTTTCATTCGGTTGACAAGTGGGCGTAAAAATGCATACTTGTTTTTCTCCATTATACAACGAGGCACTAAACGCTCATATACGAGACTTTAAATATTTGCAGCTTTTTGTGCATTAGTTTCGCGTGTATTTTATTTTTCAGTATATTTTTGTGCGTTTCTTCTTTTTACTTCACTTCTCTTTTATCTTCCATTTCTTTTCTTAACTAATTATTATACTTCTAATATGAGATGGTAATTTGCCTGAAGAACAGCATAGAGTAGAAAATTATTTCTTAACTTATTAAGTGAAAAGGAAATATTGTTCGCAAATTTTACTCAATACATTTTTTACAAATTTTATTTAATTTCTATCTCGATCGATAGTATTCGTTTTAAATTCTTAATGAAATATCTAGTTAGTATTTGACAAAAAAATATATATAAATTAAAACCCACATAATTTAATTAAATATAAACTCCCCTCTTTGCCCCTCCTCTAGTATTCTATGCTTTATTATTAGATTTATTCCATTGTTAACTTATTAATAATCATTGGTTATATTTCAGTTGTTACTGGATGTAGAAGGTTTCAACAATTATTCTTATTATTGTTGTTAGCAGAAATATTACTGTTTAATGTTAAACAAACTCACAAAATACAAACAATATAATAGATGAAACAATGAACCCACCTTATGCTACTCTGTTAAGAATCATTTCTCTTTTTGCAACTGATCGTTGTGTGACTTTTTTTTTTGCTGAGCTATGCTTAGTGCGTTTTTTGAACATTTCAATGAGGCTACGGCCATCATTGGATGGATCGCCTTTTGGACGATCTGGGAACTGTTGAAATATTACATGTTCCCTCACTTACCCTCAATCGGAGATCTGTTTTTCGATCCCGATTTGGATCAAGATGTTTATACACCATCTGATCCACCTGCGACTAGAGTGGAATCCGTTCCAGTGGTTCGCTCATACATGGTATTTAGGATTTGCCAGGCTTTAGAACTTCCTGCGAAACTGGCTCCATCTGCTACCCAGAAGTCAGATATCACTGTTGTAGAATCCTATATGGTCTACAAGCTGTGTTCTGCTCTGGGTTTGCCTGCACGGATGGCTCCTATCGGAGTGCCAGTAGTAGAATCTTTTGAGATCTACCAGTTCTGCTTAGCCTTGGATATTCCAGTGAGATACCGGTCGCAGAAAGACTCAGTTTAACATCAAAACTGTCGTCGGCTGCCCGATGCATTTTTCAGAACAGAACTGTCTTCGGATGCAGCGATGGAGGGTGGGTGGGCGGGGAACGAAAGTAGCCCACCTCCACGTGGTGTTCCCTGGGCAACGGTGCAGTTATTTTGAATTGCATCGGCTAAGAGGCTACTTAAGAGTGAAAACAAATAAATAATGAGCTTATTATTTAGTTTGACAAAACTACACACCTAATTTTTGATTTTGCGATTTAATGCCACAAAATTTCATTACAAGCATCAAATTCAGAACATGCAGAACGTGTATTTACGGTAGCAACAACTGCAATGTTTTTTAGATATACGTAAAAATTATATATTTTTTTATCACAAAAAAAATAAATAAATTAAAATATGTATTTGACAAAGAATTGCTGTAGAACTCACACATATAGATAATCAGTGGCGTTGGCAATCATAAATCTGATGGAGAAATATTATAATGACTTGAATTTGAAAAATTATAGTGACAAAAAATTACAAATTCATAACATAATTCGTCGCCATATATTTATAGCCGTTATGAAAAAATAGATTAAAGGCTTTATGATTAATATATTGCCACGATCTTTCTTGAAGGATATGGAACTGAATGAACAGTAGTACAATCTGAAGGATTTGGGTCGGGAATTATCTGTTGTCTGGTCTACAATCAGAGTTAAGCAACCAGTACTTGATGGTTTTTCAACTAGTAGAACATCTATGAGAATTAGCCTTTTTTCTTGCCTGTTGGCAGCTTTGAGTTGGCTTTTTTTTATGGCAGAAAAGCCATCTTTGCCTAAGCTGTGTCCCATTCATGAAATTGAAATATTTTTATCAATTTATAATAAATTCAAAACATGGAATCTCTACAAAATCCAAATGTTTAAAAGCTTAAAAATATGAGTAATGAAAAAGCGTAACAATGATGTAAGAAATGGTACTGTACTAAAAAGCGCGGCTAATGTTTATAAATGATTAGAATAACCAATATTTTTTACAAAACTAAAAAGGTTAACATGTGAAGTTTTGAAAAGCAACTCTCCCAAATAATTGTCAGATTTCTGAAAATATGTAAGACGCTGTAAAGAAAACCGCGGACATTCTACAAGAATGTGTAAAAGAGACACAGGACTGTCACAAATTGAGCAAAATGGTGTTGGGTCTTCCATCAACAAATGTCGGTGGCGGAATCGAGTGTGCCCAATCCTAAACCTAGTTAAAATTGTGTTCAGTTTTCTGCTGTATAAAATGGACCAGAGATTTATTGTAGGCTTAATTTTATGAAACTTATTACGAATCTGTGTGTCCCATTCAGTGTGCCATTTGGAATGCAAAATGTATCATAGTATATATTTCTTATAATCAGAAGGAGGAATCTGTGTTGTCAAGAAAGTAGTAACCAATTTAGCTGACATATCAGCCTTTTCATTTCTCGGAATTCCCACATGTACGAGGACCCAACATAAAATAATTTGAAAGCCCTTCTAGATAATTTTGTCATACAAGTTTAGAATGTTGAAAAAAAAAATGGCTGTAAGCTTGGAAAGATGATAGGGATTCCAGAATGCTGAGTGAATCATTGAGTATTTTATAGCTATCTGCAGAACAACCTCAAAAAAAACGATAAAACTTTTAAAATAGCAGTTACTTCTTCTGTAAAAAAATGGAATAAAATAAATGAATTCTATCAACTATTGTAGAATTTGAAATAATACAAGCAAAAGAAGTGTGATCGAAACCTCTTGAGCCATCTGTAAAAATAAGTATAAATTGGCGACATTTTTGACGATGGTCAGCAAAGATTTGAGGATAAATGATATCTGCAGTATTTTGTTTATCAAAATGTTGAAAGAAATTCAAGTATTGGCTAATATTAGATTTCCAGGGCGGTAAGAGAAATGGTTGTTCAGAAATTATTTGTTCCTTCTCTAGATGCAGTTCTGAAACAGAGCCGGCCTTCTCTACGAAGGGTCCCAGGTGCAAAAAACCATTTGGGGCCCTAAATGTTTTGTAAAAAAAAAAAGAAAACTACAAATACGAACACATATTCCTATTGCATGTTTATTTAATTCGTAATTTTGGTTTTGCTATTATTTCCGGAAAATTACAATTCTTTGCAATTTCTGTTTCGATGTTTAATGTGGCAAGTGTATTTAAACGTCATGCACACATGCTTGATTGAAGAAAATTCTTTATTAATTTTAATTTGTTGAAGAAGCGCTCAGCATTTATTATAGTAACTGATAATGTAAAAAAAAAGTTTTAACATAGTTAAATACATTTAGGAATAAATCATTATAATTATTAATTAGTCTATATAGCAATACGTGTTAAGTGTTATTTAAATATCTTTCATTCAAAATCAAATTCCGTAGCAAAACAATTATTTGAATAAGGTTTTCTTCTACATTGTTATTATAAAACGTTACAAAATTTTTGGGACATTTTTCTAATTTATGTTTTTCTAGAGTGTTTATATAAGTGATTAACTTAAATACTTTAAAATCTATCTTCTATCTGTACAATAACAGTATCATTTTCAGAGTTAAAAAAATAACACCTTAATTCCTCAACCAAGTTTTCTATAATTTCATTTTCTGCTGTTTCGAAATATAATGTTTCACTTTCTCAAATTCGTTTTTCAGAAAAATATCTTGTAAGATTCAAATTACATACTATCGTTTTTGCTTCGTCTAAAAATGAGTTAAATTTTGTTCTTAAATCTTGGATTTTAGTTTTAATTTTATTGGCTAAATCATGCCCAGTCAAGAACAATTGTCTTTACTTGAAATAGATAGTGCTATTTTGGAAAATATTGCAAATCATACCATTAAACATAAAATATATATGTCATTTCTTGATTTGAATCCATTAGACTTTTAGCTTCGGATACCGCTGTATTATTGTTATTTGTATCAATAAATTCATTACAAGTTTGTTCAAACTGCATATACACTGATTTTAACCGAATCTATTTTGACTTTCCAATGAGTGTTACATAGTTTAAGAGTAATATTTAAATCCTTTGTGGAATTTCCCATCTTTTTGTAGAAGCAGAAAATAAACAATATAAACGTTGCAATATCCAAAAAATTACAATATTTACTGCTGGAAGCGGCATCACAAATTAATAAATTAAAAGAGTGTCATAGGCAAGGCACATAAATTACATGAGGGTTTAGAACAATTATTCTATTCTTTTTCATGTTGCTACCGTTTTCGTATGGCAGTCCACTACAATCGATAATATCTAAACAAAGCTCATTTAATCTTTCTTATAGAGTTTTCGCTAGTCCTTCTCCAGTCACATCAGTAACTTTAATAAACCCCATAAATGTCTCATTTATACTTAATCTTTTCTCTTCAAAATTTACATACCTAATAAAACCGGAAGTTTGTTTTTTAAGGTAAAAATCGACTATAGAATTCATCTGGATACTGTAATATGTGGCTACTTTTGTATAGTCTTTAATTTTGTTAAGATCTTCATTTCCTAATGTAGGAATAATTTGTTCTTGTAATGTATGCGCTAAATCATGCACAATTCTATTTTTGGAATTTTTTGTTATTTTTGTATATGATCCATAAGCACAGAGTTGTATTTACTTAATAATTCGAATAAAAAATTTTCATTATTAGACGTTGTATTATTTCATGGTTACCTCGAAGAGGAAGATCATTACATGCTAAAAATAGAATCACTTCTACAATTCTTTGAGATTATAATTTAAGTCGTTCCGTTTAATTATTTATATTAACTTGATTTGTTTTATCAGTAATCGAGCGTAAATTTAGTCGTTTCAGTAATTATTTCCAAGCAATAAATGAATTAAGTGACAAACAAAACGTTCATGATTTTGAATTACAATTGATAGCTATCTCCAGTTATTATAGACACATATAAATCGTGGAACCTATAAATAGAGGAATTTCATTGCCTCTGGAAAATAATGTACAGCAAAAACAAAATACCGAGTCTTGCGTTTCTGAATAAATCAACCAGCTACGAAGCTGCATTTCACCATTTGGCATTTTTTTAAAGTAGCAGGTAGTTGAAAATAATCTATCTTCAGCATTCTTAGCAAAAGCCCCTTTGTATCGCACAGATCTGTTTTTAACAGAAAACATTTTAAACTCAACAGTTATATTACTTGATCATAAACCTGAATCATTTATATGCACTTGATCACATTTGTTAATGTCATTTTCGTCGTTTTTTTCTGATTCACTCATATTTGGATAAACATATGATTCTTCAAAGGTTTTCGCAGTTTCTACTCTTTCATTGCAAGATTGTGTAGTTTGTGAGGAACATTCTTCGCCAGTTGAAGCTTGAATTCTAACTTCTGAAGTCGAATCAATATCATTGCCGTAATTACTTTGTAGATAAAAAAAGAGACATACTCATAAATTTTTGAAATCAAGTCTTTCTTCTTCTTCTTTTTTTTTTTTGAAGTCAAGTCTCAACACCTAGAGGGATACTTCCTTGGCATGGACATGATTATATCTAACTATATTAAGTATTTTATAGTATGAATTATCAAATTTATAAATGCAATTTAATCTAGTAGGTGAGGTAAATGACCGTACTTTATATTTATATGTTCACACTTGCACTAAGCTTTAATATATCTGAAAATTTCGTATATTTCAAAACCCATCTATTGTGCCAGCTAAATTTATTCCTCCCTTCTTCCCATCCCGCTATTACCGTTCAGAACATTATTTTAGTTCTTGATCATGTTGGGAGCCCTTCAATCGCAGGGCCTCGATGCACACACCAGATGACCGGCCCTGCTTCTATGGATCTTTCACCCACTTTGGTTTGAATCTTTTAGAAGTTGAAATATTTTACGTTTACTAATCTACTGTTTTGATTATATATAAAATAAATCACAGTACAGCTATATTTCTATATATGATTTTCTTTTCTACGTTATCCTGAAAAATGGCTTCATATTTTGTTTATGAAGTTAATGTTTTATGAATAATTACAATATTTAAAACGTTAAATACTATAATACTTAACGCTTTATGGAATGAACATTTTACTATATTATTATATCGTACTCTACAATTTAGTCTTTTCTACAAGCTTTTATTTAACTTCATTAGTTTCATTTTTTAGAGAATGAAAATATGTAATATATTTTGCACCCACTTTCTGATGTGCTTCATTTCTGTAATTCTGTGCCGTTTTGCTTTCCCAAGGACAATACACTATTTTAAGAGTTTTGTTATGAATTAATAGCTTAATTTGATTTAGTTTTATTCTAACGCCGTCTGGCGCTAAATTTGAGAAAAAAAAATATGAATAAAGTTTTGTAATAATTATAGAAATGAGTTAGGAAATATATCAGAGATTTTGAAGTAGAAAATTAAAAAATAAAATTAATTTTTAGAAAGCATATTTTTTTTTATCTTAAAAAAAAGCAGTAAAGGATATTCTTTTAAAATAAAAAAAATCTGGATGCGTCAAAGCAAGAATTGTCAAAACCTCTTATACTGAAAAATATTTAATAAGGAAATTGAGACAAACTAGATATCAAAAGAAAGAAAATTTTTAATTTATTAAAAGTTAAAATATTATGAGAATGCCATTAAAATTTCAATTTGCTGCGAGTATTTAAATCCATGCTTCGTGCTTTTATAATTTTTGCCCTGATTACTAGATTTTGGTAAAAAAATGTACTATTCGTTGCATTTGTGTAGACTAATGCAAGTATGCGTTCTACAACTTTTTAAATTTAATTATAAAAGAATTCATTTTTTTATTTTGTTTGTCAGTAATCATAAACTATACAGATAGGGATAATTGTTTTGCCATGCTTAAAAATGAAATAAATAGCCTTTTTTAATAAGCATAATATGTTTCATTTGCAGTCGTCTTCGGCAGTATCAAAAAACATCTCGTTACTCAAAATGTCGTATGTCATATGCATAAATATTCCTATTATCCATCTTCCAGAAAAAAAAAAGTTTTGGTCATTAGCTACAAGATTGGTTTTTTGGAACATTTTTATCTACAGCTATAAATGGATCTAGAGATTTCATTTTCCTAACGTTAACAGGGAATGCGATTTGAATTGAACCTTCTTTTCAATGATCTAAACATAAACCTCCACTGCGCTGTTATGTATTATTGAAACAACGAAAACAAACAAATTCGGCATGCGAATTAATCGATTGAAAAAAAAAATAAACAAGGAAAAACTGACAGGAAAATGCAGAATAAATTTTTAACCAAAGCCTAATATGTTTGCATTATTGTATTTGTAAAGAGGTATCGTGAATGTAATATAATATTGTTCAATAAGTATCGACAAATGATTGTTTTAACTTTCAAAATGTGTAAAAATTATTTCAGAGAATTCACAGAAATGTCAACGAATTAATTATTCAAATATTATAAGCATGCTTTCTAAATGGGTATCAATTATTTTAGGGAATTCGCTGAAGTTTCAACAAATTGATTATTCAAATAATTTCAAACATGCTATCTAAATGTATATCAATTATTTTAGGGAATCCGTAGAAATGTAAACATTGATTGCTCAAATAATTGCAAGCCTGCTTTCTAGATGTACATTAATTATTGCAGAACATTCGCAGAAGTTTCAACAAATCGATTGTTCAACAATTGATTATGCAAGCATGCTATCTGTTTGGAAATTCTGTAATTATCATACTGTGTACGTTCTTATAATTTTCTTAGTTTTTTCCCCCTGTTAAATTTGTACTTATAAACGCCTTCACTAAATAGAAAAAGCCTTTTTGAAGACCAACAAATTTTATCTTTTTCAGTAAAAGTTAAAGCATCAAAAGCATTAGTAATTTTAATTAATCCATAAATTTAAATTTTTTTGAAAATCGCAGTTGAGTTTAGATATCATACAAATTATTTATTTACAAATAAAAATCGCAATTCACCACACATTTTTTTAACAATTCAGTTAAATAAGTTATTTATAAGATCCTCTTTATATATCTTGAAACTCTTATTTACTGTATTTTTTTCACTTTTTGTTGTTCTTTGTTACTTTTATTTAATTGTTGAATTTTTCTTCTATTTTCTTACAATATCGCATTCAAGGGTATTTTGTCCTGCTTTGATTTAAATTCAACCATCAGAGCAATAATTGAAATAAATTCAACTAAATTAGAAACTACATTAGGACGCACAGAGCCTTTTATGTATTTTAGTAGTTTTGTGAAAATATGAATGTTTCTTATTTATTTTAAAATTAAAAATTTTATTCAAAAATAAAACAATAAAATTCTCTATAAATTAGCCATAATTATTAGTTAATAATTTCCTTGCAGCCAAATATAAGCATTTAATTTTTATGAAAGATTATAAACAAATAATAAATTCTAAATTCCTATAAAATTAAAAATTATTATTTTACAAGATCTATTACATGAAAAATAACATAACTAACTGATGACTAATTAATATTCCAATGTCTTCTTAAAATTAATTAATTATGACTTAATTAATTAAATAAAGATTTAAGTAATTATAAATAAACACACCGTAAACCAAAATTATGATAATTCCTAAAATTTCTGAAAATTTATTTATATGATAACTGTTCTAAAAACATTTTTAGTTGAGTTATCTGTGGCCTCTTCGTTCATCTACTGAATATTCAGTTCTAAATTTAGAATGCAGGCGAGAAGATCCGCAATTCCGAAGAGCATTGAATCTGTATGAAAAATTATACTACTCCGACGGTCCGAAGGTATACGGAAAAATCTAAATGACAGGACTTCGAAGACAGCATTGACTGAAATTAAGGTTGAGTTCTAAGGGTTACCATGGGCCACAGTACAACCCCTCCCGTAGGAGGCACGTCCCGTCATCTTAATGGGGTAGTCACCCCACACCACTTTTATACCCACAGTACGGCGAGAACCAACCATCATACTGAAAGCTTCTCTTCCCCATGTCTGAGGTACCCCCCCCCTCCCGAAGGGGGATGTTGACAATGTATAAACCTAAACTATATTTTAGACTATATCGATCAAAGTCTAGATTTATTGAGTGTTTGTGTCCTTATAGGTGTGAACACGATAGCTCAAAAGTGTGATGAGCTCGAGAAATGAAATTTGTATGGTCTTGTATTCAAAGTGATAGTTTTGGCTTCATTCGGTTAAGTGAATGAAATCAAAATATATACTCGATTCATTTCTGCATATAACTGAGTTAAACAAAAAATTATAAGTTTACTCCTTACTTATTACTTATTAAGTTATAAGAAGAACACTCCTATTAGTTCCTGACTTCAAATGTACAGACGCCTTACTATTAATATTAAATTATATACAATGTATTTCAAACGTGTTTGTTTATCATGCGTTGAATTTATAATCAAACGTTTTAAACAAGTTTCTAAATTTTTTGAGTTACAAACATTGTTTTCACTTTCAAAAAATGTCACTGCAGTCGTTTATCAATGTTATTAAAGACTGTCTCTATTGGGCAGGTGGTTAGGTTAGACTGAATGGTAAATGAATTGCTGTAACGAGAATTTATAGCTTGCATTGTGAACTTTCACCCGAGAAGTTATTCATTCAGATAAATCCTTTGGAGACTTCAGTTTTTCCGTTCAAAGTGACAGGTTAGAAATTTTATGTTATTATTTTGTAACATTAAACTAATTTTAAATCGATATAGAGTCTTTTAAAATCAAATCGATGATTTGCTTGCATGTTGAGTAACACTTTGTCAGTCTATTCATTGAAACTTCCAGCGAATTTAAGAGTTACTAATGAAAAAAAGGGAGCAAAAAGCAGTCTGGGTAGAGATGATAGTCACGCAGTTTGTGAATTTATGACCTTTGCTATCTTCGCGAAAAGAATATTAAATAGCATTTCGACAGGAAACACTCCTTTAAGTTATACAGTCTGATAACCGCCACAGTAAAACCAGCTCTCGTTTTTTATGAGCGTCTTTTCACATTATATTGTTCTTTATATTCGAATTTAATGTTGAGAACAAACTTTGGGGAAAGAAATAAAATATTTATTTCTATTAGAAGATTCGCTCGACAAGATTGTCTGTTATCCTGTATATATAATATAATATCTTAAGTAACCCTAACGAAAGTTGAAATAGAAAATATCCTGTTTATTGACAGAATGCTTAAGAAATAATAATAATAAAATTATTATTTTCAGTATATTTTGGATGTTAATAAATAATAATATTAGAAGTTGTGTTTCTAGCAGTGGAATCTTCTCTATCCATAATGTTCACGAAACTCAAATAAAAATAATAATTAAAATCAGACTGAAATAAGTAGCGATACATTAATAGAAAGAAAAAAAATACAGTGTTGAATACAAAATAAAGAAAAGAAAATACTAGCAATAACTTTCAGTTTGTCAGAATAAATATATCGTAATAATGGCAGACCTCAACTTATTGACCTTTGCTATTTATTCATGCTTACCATCATTCACAAACCAAAAATAAAAAGTCACTTTGAACATAAAAAAGATAACATCTTTGATTTGCTTATGCCAAAGCAGAAGCTGAGATTTTGCATTCAATAATGACGCAGATAAAAAAGGAAGGGTATATTTTTAAACTCCGCCCAGATAGACGACGGCGGACAATTATATATATACTGATTGATTTTTTTTTATTAAACCAAAGGGATTGTTCTCCCTTCGGCCTTTTCATGTATTTGTACATGGCGTATTTTGAGTTTACTTTCGATGTGAAAGCAGAATAATAAATATTGCAGATTACTTTCTGCTATTCTATTGGACTGAAAATATAATACAGATATATAAATTTGGTTTCAAAACCATGTGCAAAATTTGCCTTACATAACATGCTTCCTTTTTCCGTTCTCGCGTTCACATATCCATGCACAGACATAAAAATGTTCAGTCAACCATATGGTAATATTGATCCAAAATTTAATTCTATAGACTACATTATATCTATGTAACTTTTTGAATTAACGTATTCAAAAGCACGTTAATTAATAGACAAATATATTCCGTCTTACCCACCTTGCTTCTTTTTTGAGTATCGCGTTCATATATCATTACATAGACATACAAACGCGCAGTCAGCCATATGGAAACTTTGACCCAAATTCATTTATTTTATTTGTCTAATTCCATCTAAACTACTCACGTTTTTGAATTAATGTATGCACTAGCACATCAGTCAATAGATAAATATATTTCTCTTTCGCACTTTCTATCCGAAATTCTACAAAAATCTATAATTTTGGTTAAAGATTACATGCCAAATTTCATACTTCTAACTCTTGTGATTTTGAGTTGTGTTCAGAGACAGATAAAGATAATTTTAAATTTTTTTTCCTTACTTAGGTGATCTAAAAGTGAGAAATTTTATATGATAAATAAAAAAGTGATATTTTATTTTAAACTAGCTGGTACCCGGCGCGTTGCTTGCCACAGAAGAAATAATTTTGGAAATATCGTTTAAAATTCGTGTTTAATTGGAAATGATGGAAAGAATGATATTTATTTTCTTGTCTACAATGAATACATTCATTGAAATTGAATGACATATAAAGGAGAAGTATAAATAATATTTATTCTATTTTTTTGACTTTATTATTCAAGTATAATTTAAGGTAGACAATATTTTTTGTTTTCCCGTCTTCAGCAAAAACAAATAAATTTCTTGGCTGTCCGACAAGTAAGCATCCAACTGGCCATGTGAAAAACATGGATTTTCTAAGTTCAAAGCAATAAGTTGGCAAAGTTTTATCGCCATCGAATGAACGGTACGGCAGCGCATAAAATACGAACAAACTAAAATTCATTTTTATATATTAGATTATATAGCTAGTTTTAATCTAAAATTTACTTAAATCTTTGTTAACACTTGGTTTCATGTTTAAATAAAGAGGGGAAAATAGGACTTCTTCCTCTTTTAATCTCTAAGTGCTTAAAACAGGACATAACTAGGTTGGCAGAATATCTATTTTCAGGTTATGGGTTGATGAATTCAATATGCTTCCTCAAATATAAATCCTCCATTTCTATTATTCTGTTTGGTTAGCATTCATACTTCTTAGTGCAGACTTTTGGATAACTTTGACAAAAATCAAATTGCCATAGTTTTTTTTAGATGTAAAACTGAAATTGTTTAACAGGAACATTTTTCAGGTAAAGAATTTTGCGGAGTTAGTAATTTTCTTAGGTTTAAAACGATCGCATGAAATGAAAAACAGACCTATGATATAATGACAACTCGTCATACTGGACAAAATCAGATTTGAATGTCAGAACAACTTAATTTTTGTTTGAAATCTTGTGTAGTCAGTTTACTTTCTTACTGCGTAATTTCATTTTTGATGTGCGTCAACTGAGAAGCCAAATATGTTTTTATGTAAATAGTTTAATGTATGTATAATTGTGTTGTGAATAAAGTTAGTATTTTTCTAAATCGCCTCATCAAGATGGATACGTGAACCATACACAGCACATCACTCTATACATATATGAGTGCGTATTCATGTTTTGGAGAACTCAACAAACGTTAAATACTTGAACAATATTTAAAAAAAAATTAATCTATTAATTAACCAGTGACAGTTAAAGTGACATTCATAGTTACAACAGAGATTATAGGGTGATTGGGAACACGTATCATAATAATAAACGGATTTGAAGAATTTATATTTGAAATGATAAGATACTACTGTTTATTGTTTCAGGATTTATTTTACCGACCATTCCAAATTACGCCAAAGCAGTATTTTCTGCTGCTTTTCAATAAAAATATATTCTATTTCATAGAATATTGCACACAAACTATAATAATTATTTAATACCTTCAATGTAGAGTAGTTTATAATCATTATTTTCTCAGATTTTACCGGAAATGAATCTATAAAAGTAGAAATGCCTAGATATTATGAAAGCATGAGAAGAAAATATCTGGTATTTAAAAGCGCGGTGTAAAGTTGGTAGGGATTAATACTTTAGGTTTGTAGAAGAAAATATAGCTCCTATTTCAAATAAAAATGCTCTGCCTTCTGTTCCATTCGTTATCTCTGACATTTATGCGACCTGCAAAAATCCATTCCAGTGGTAGAATCCGATTATATAACTTTTATCTGACTCTCGAAAATTGGAAACTATCATTAACATCAGAAGAAATCTTAATTTAATCAAATTGGCGCTCTTCAAACCTGTTATATTCTTTTACCACAGTTCAACTCTATCAATCCCTCAAATATATGAATCATGGATAACTGTTCCGATACCTTTAATACAGGCGGGGGCATTAAGTCGATCGCAATCGACTGGCGCACCACCAAGACATTTTAAGGTGACCGCTTTTACTAAGACCTAAGAAGCGCATACTAAAAGAAAGTAATTGTTACATTCACGTATCACCCATTCTTCAATTTTGATATGGAAGAAATAACTGAAAATATAAACTATATACAACGAAGTGTCTCTTCAAAATGACAATTTTAAAAACACGTAGTTGAGAACCTACGAATAACTTTTGGAATTTAATGAACGAAGTAAAGTATCCTAATTTAAAAAAAGTTGCACATCATTTAACATCGGTTTTTGGCTCTACCTTCGAATGTGAATCTGCATTTTCAACGATGAATGTAATTAAGACAACGTGTCGTTCCCGTCACACAAACGACCACTTAGAATCCAGTGCAAGATTAGCAGTTAGTAACTGTATACCGAGCAACTAAAACAATTACAAAGTTACAACTAAAGTAAATACAAGTTAGAAAGTAATGGTGAAAAAAAATTAGGAGAGTATTTTTCCTCTTACTCTAGTGCCTTAAAGAAGAGGCATGTGTTCCAGCTTGTTAAAGCTTCATCTGCCTGTAAGCCTTTCGCAATTTTTCCTTATTTTCAATTACTTTCTTTAATTATACTATAAAATATATGTTTGTGTTGTTCTTTTTTTTATAAAAAATACTTTTACCAAACATATCTTATGATGAAATTTTTTTGTTTAAACTTATATAGAAAGAAAATTATTTTACCAGGCTGAGATATAAGATATTGGAATTTGCTGAAAATTTTTAAGAGTTAGGGGAGAATATTTAAGATACTTAAAAATCGAAATCCCATTTTGTTGTGTATAGGTTCAGCATACGTACTAATGGATTAAATCAAGGGCGTTTTAGCAGTACGGACTTTTATATAAGCATAGAATATGAAAATTTCTTGTGTGTTCTCCATAATATTGTAAAGAAATATAAGATTAATAACTGTTCTTGGCGACAGAAACTATAGTAGAAATATTAGAAATATGATATAAAATATAATATATTATATCCAATTGCTACCTTATAAATTGAGAAATATTTACAATATTTAGCAGTATGTCATTCATAACTTTGAACATCTTAATTGAAAACTGATATTGACAAATTATTTGAGGTAAAATTTTGTAATCAAACTAATTTTTGATTTTTTCTATTTATTATTCTTTAAAAAATGCAATAACATGAAGGATTATTGAAAAATTGAAATTTAGCTATGAATTAGTCGAAAGAACTGTCTTGGAATTAATTTTATAGATATAATGACATTTAACATTAATGATATTAATTTTATAGATATTTTAACATTTAATTTTGAAATTTTTATACTTTTTATTTCAGATTTTGTCCCAATAAACTTAAATTGCCGTGGCCAAAATAATAGGCCGATGTGAGTTACTACTTTATATAGAATTTATTCTGTATTTTTACTGTATTAATCTTTTGATAATATAGTAAAAATACAGATACTAGCATCGAATCATTGTTTTATTAGACTCATAATTAAATTTGAATAATTCAAAGAAGTTAATTTTTTTTTGTACAAAAATAATGTAAGTCACAGAAATTCCAAATGTTTTGTAAATTTTAGCTGATACAAAATTATAAAGCATTCCTCCACCCTCACCCCCCTAAAAAAGAAAGGAAAAAAAGTACAATGAATTTAGTAAAAGCAAATTTTTATGCTACGCACACGTGATTTGCATAAAATACTCTTCGCAAAAAATGCCACATTTCACTGATTATTTTTCAGTCAGAAAAAGTACATGATTTCACAGCTAACGGAGTTTCCTCAGATTATGACTTCGGAAATATATATTTCCCTCAAGAAAGCTTAACGGGTATCTTTTTTTTCCACATATCTGAAATACAAAATGATATATAAAGAATGACTGCTTTTTTACTGAACAAATTTATTGAAATTAAAAATTAAAATAGATTTCAAAATCGAAGGAAAAGGTTAGCAATTATTTTTCAGATAAATCTATTAAAAGAGCGCGATGCTTCTCTGATAAATATGCATAAATTGATTTCATAAATACATAGTTTAATCTGTGAGACGAAGAACAGAACTAGTCTTAAATTCTACGAGATAATCAAACTTGAAGTTCGGGTAGGCACTGTTCTTCCATAATCATTCAAATTTAAAACATATTTGAAGCTAGCGAAGGCATCTTGGAGTAACACTGCTCACACATTCATTGTTTAGTTTTGCATTTAAATAATCTGATCAGAAAAAAAACAAAAAAACAATGGTTATGCTTTATCCGAAACTTTGCAGATAACACATGTATTAGAGAATGTGAAGACCTTAATTAGAGAACCTACGTAAATATTATTAGAGACCATAGACTTTATAGAGACCATACAATTGAAGACGTTTGACAAGGCGGCGAACTTTACAATTTTACAAGTTTTTATTTTTAGAGTTCTGGTTCGTACTATAAGACAAAAAAAAAAAAAAAAAAAAAAAAAAAATGGAAGAAGGAAAGAAAACAATAACAATAAGCCCGTATTTGTGTATCAACCTCTCGCCGTTGAATAGAAAAGTTTCAAAAATGCCGCTTAAAGAGCGATCTTGAGCGATTTTTTTGAAGTAGAAGCGATTATGTGCTATTATGCAATTAATGCACAAATACCAGAAAATCGATAATGTATTTTAAACACATTTTTTTCTATTAATCGAAACCAAAATTTGATACATAACTGCCATAGTAATCATATACCAAATTTAATTTATTTTAATTATTGGAATTTTTAGTTATTCCTTGTACTTTGAGTTATTTCTTCGAGTATCCTTACAGCAGACGATTTCAATGAACTTTCTCCCACCCCCAGTAAAAGACTTTTTAGTGGAGAACTAGGGATGGAGGAATGTGGAGGAATTGACTTAGACGAGAGGAGACCCCTGAAGGTCTACGAAAAAGAAATGTTATCTAGAATGATAGTTTATTTAGAACTTGTTTGCTATATATAACTAAATATAATATAAAATATTATTTTAATCAAGAGAATGTAAATAAACGATGTACATAAATCCCGTTTAGTCATTGACTGGGATAGAGTTGAGTATCGTCATCTCCAAGATATTACAATACGTGCAACACCGGCAGAAGGTCAATAAATTGATAGATTTGGTTTAAAATATGATAAAAATCTACACTGTAGATGATAAAAGTATGAACAAAATTTCACTAATCTAAGCTGTTAAGTTTTCGAATTATCTCATTTACATGGATGCAAAAATATAGATTGACAGACGATTAACTTTTATGGTTCCAAATTTGATATGGGCCTACATTTGAAACGCTATATATATATAAGCGCAAAATTTCATTCATTTAGTTTTATAGTTATCGTATTTACTTGTTCTCAGACAGCTGACTGTTTTTGTTGGAAATTTGATAGAAATCCACAAATTTAGTATAAAGGACCTGTACCAAATTTTATCCACATAGCTCAAAGCATTTGTAAGTTATCGTTCAGAAAAAAAACAGGCATGATTCTAAAAATGTGTTTTTCAGACTCACAGAGATCTAAATTTATTGAAAGGCATCATCAAATCAAAAGTTGTTTATTTAAAAATTAATTTTTTGTTTTGTTTTGATGACTTCTTTTATGGCTAAGTCTGGAAGACAAAATGTATTTCACGCAGCCCTCAACATTGGACGACTTGAGAGCAGCAACTGAAACCGAGGACAATAAAATTGGAACAGATGTTTTGCAGAAAACAATTGCGAACTTCGATTCCAGACTTCGGCGTGTCATTTGTTCGAACGGCCGACATTTCGAAAATCTGTTGTATTGAAAGGTCTCAATAAACATTGATTTTTGCTTGTCTTCTCCCCCCTTCATTTCTTGAAGTTTTCATAATACAAGCTCCACATCTTGATTAGACTATGATGCTATATTCGGGGACACTACACGTTAGGCATCAAAATACTCATTTTGACGTGTTCTGTCCGAATAGACGCTATCTATATAGATGCTCCACACCTTGTGGGAAACTTATAAGCATGTATTTATAAGCAACATTTTATTTTTTATAAAGCAATATCAATTTCGTCAATCAGTATCAATAAATTATCAATTAATAAATTATCATAAATTAGGAGATAATCCTAAAGTTGTTTAATTTTGGATTCTATGCAATTTTGATTCCACTAATGTTTTTTCTTCCTATTCTGTTTTTCTAAGGGGACTTTAGTAAGCAACGTGTGGTTTGATGAAGATGATATGCGCAGCCATTTTTATCATGTGCCTGCGATATAAAGTAAATGAATTCCATTGAGCTGTTAAAATTTTAAGGCAACTTACACATGAATAAATTAAATCTTTCAATTGTCGAATCAACTTTTCAATTAAAATATTATATTAATTTATTTATAAGGTAAAATCAAATTTTATTATCATTCTAAAGTATAAAAATATTGTTTTGTCTTAAAATTGTAAAAATCAAGAAAGTTAAATACACAAGTTTCTGATTTGGAGTTGAATGTTAGTTATTTACAATTTTACTTCTTTGAAATAAAACCAAAACATACCAAACTAAATTATTTGTTTTATTTAATAAAAAAGTTTTTCTTGTTTGAAGAACAAACTGATTTTCGTGAATGGAATGCTTTTGTTCAAAGTATTTGAGAGTTCTTTATTCAAATGAAATGTTTCAACGCCTTTCTTTTCACTACTTTTACGTAACTCCCACGTGTTTTTTACGATCGTGAAAAAGAAATTTCTGTTAAAGCAGGAAAGCAAATAATTTCCCGAACGACATTTGCATATTTAATTCGGGTATTTCCGTAAATATTCTTTTCTACCAGTTTCCAGATCGTGACATACACGCACATGGATGACATTATTCGACTTATTCTTTTAAGAAAGGTGAAAAAAATTGTTCAAAGGGAAGACATTTCTCTTTTATTTTGTAGTGTAAGAGAACAAGGAATGCTAATTTAAATATTTGACAGCGGAAGATTCATTAGTGGGAAGGAAGAAAATAAAAGATTCCAGTGTTATTTGTCCAGTTATTTCCCAATAATAAAAGCGTTATTTGTCGTGGAAATTTCAAATACTTCAGTATATATTTTCATACGTTTTTATCTAACATAACTTGTTTCCATATTTGGGAAGATGGAATTTTATAATTGTTTTTTCATTCTCTTTGTGAAGCGTTATGCCTCTGAAATTTTTCACAGTTGTATGTTTCGGATGATACCTTACTATTTTCAAAAAAATTATTTTAATTAAATTTATAAAGTTAAATTTACAAATTTCATTATTTAATTTTAAATAAAGTTTGATTCTATGTTAGAGGTTTGACGATTCTGGATTCAAATAGAAATCAACTGAAAATAGAAACCAACTCAACATAGAAAAATAAGCCTTATCTTCATAACTTCATCATCAACAATGGAAAAAAAATCCAGGAAAAAATATTTGCAGCAGCAATAGAAAAGATTTGAGTTCCATTTTAACTGTGCAATATATTACTGTAAAATAAAAACTCCTAAATTTAAAAAAATGGATAAAAAGAATTGTATATCAATAATAGTTAATTGTAGTAAATTGTAGGAATTATTGTAAATTATATTTTTTATCATAACATTTTTGGTAGCTATGTTGAAAAAGCCCCAAAATTCATATATATTACTAGCCTTCAAAAATATCCGTTTTAAATTTGGTAAATTTTGGCCTAACAGTCTGTCCTGTATAACGTCTACACTCACACACACACACATTTGCTTTTCCCTATTCTTCAAATGCACATTTTTCTTACGAAGATCTTCCGTTGCAACAAATAGCTTATTAAAGATTTTAATAAGCTATTGTAACTTAACTTTTTAAGATTTAAATAGTTTAATAAATTGTGTAAAAAATGGTTAACAACAGATATTTAGATAATTAAAATAAGATGGATTCATTTGGATTGTTGGATTTTGTTTTTTGAAAGAATTGTAAGCTTCCTTTTGTTACGCATTCCACTACTGCTTTTAGGTCCGCAAAATCCCTGGGTTCGCTTGTAGTGGGTGTACTGTGTAGAAACAATCGGCAAGAATCAGTAGAAAACAACAACGACGTTTATTTAACACTAAGATACTAATACAAATACGGCAAATATGCACAGTCGACACGAACACACAGCCACAGAGAGTAGCCCACAAGTAGTAATTCGACCACAGTACACAAAGCAGCCAGACAGATTTCAGCAGCAGAGGGGATACTTAGAGCTTCGCTCTACGGTTTCCCCAAACTGCTGAAATTCTCCACTGTCACCTCTCTTTAGCTGTATCCAACTGCCCACTCATTACCACACACCATTTGATGCTGCTTCCACATATACAACAGGACTTGTCACACATCTCAGTTCAGCAATAGCTTGGGCTCCACATAGCGCTGGCACTCCGCCGTTGCTTCGCTATCTTCTCGAAGACTCGATATTTGACTACGACTTCAACTGTGATTCATTGCAGTTTGAGACTGTCGTCCTTTTATAGTTACCGGGAGGCGGACCGAGAACCTTCTGGGCCAATCAGGCGTATCTTAGTTCCTATTGGATGGATCTTTAAAATTCTCGAGGTTTCCAGCATTATCTATTTTGTCACCTTAGTCGCCAAATTCGTCACCAAGGCACCAAATGGTAGCTTTGTTACCAAGCTCTTAGATCACTGATGTGGCACCCGATCAGCACTCACAGGGCTGATCGTAAAACGGTCTTTCCAATGACAGGACATGCTTCCTTTACAGGCTTGTAACACTCTCCTCTTTGTGACTCTGATGACACTGTTATTTAATAATGCATGTCAATATAGAGAATCCTCTTCGCTGCTTTAATAATTGAAATATAAAACAAGTCTGATCTAATTTTTTATGTCTGATCATGAATGTTTGTCATGTCATCATTTCATGAATGTTTTTATTCTGCTATCTTCCATTAAATCTTCGAGCGATATAAGAGATGTGGATTTGAATATTTAAAAGTGCATTTAACTTTGAATGCATATTATACATATAAAAATCGTGCGTCTTTTGTATGCTTTTATGTTTAAATAGCATTCTTATTAAAGATTTGAAAGTTTGATGTATCTATTTTTTTTACTTTAAGGATTTAAATTTTTAAAATTTTAACTTAAAATTACCTCAGAATCATTTTTGATTTTCAAAACTTGCTTCAAACCATGTATTATCACGGAAAAAATTTTTTTTAATTTTTTTCTCTCACTTAAATATAAAATTCTAAGAGATCTCTACTTTCTTGGGCCTCTGCGATTTAAATCTACTTTAGACGATGAATATTGTCAAAATTTCTGTTACATATAAAGTCGATTTCATCGCAAGTTAATTTCATATTATATTGAAAATTGACAATATATAGAACAAATGTTTTATTTTAATTTTAAAACAGTAAAAAAATATTTGTCCCTTAAAGTTTTTTAAGTGGATATCGAATGCGTGATTTCAGGTGATAATTTTCAAGCTTACAACCGCAAATCATACCGCTAAGAAATTAATTTTTAGTAAAATCAAGCTGAAATTAGCTTAAAATATGAAAAAAGGTTTAATAATTAAATTACTAATTAATTTAATAATTACAGTGAACTTATTTCAATTTAAATATGCTAATAAGAAATATTTCAACAAAAAATAGTAAAAGTCGTGCAATTTGAAAATCCCGCTCACCAAATGAAATGCTATTTTGCATGATAAATAACCTCTAAAAATTAATACTACTCCACAGAAAAAAATTAAAAATAATTTTAACAGATGCATAATACTTATCAGTATTGTTGTATAAGGCTTCGCATGTATATAATTAATGAAATTCAAACTGAAATTTGAAAAAAAAAAAGTGTTTTGCGAAAAAGGCAAAAAATGTTATCTTTCTATCATAAAAACTCATGTTAGATTCATTGTTAAAAGATAATTTATAAACTTTCGGCTTTACAAAACAATACAAATTATATATTTCTGCAATTAATGAAATACATCCGATTTTATTAGAATAAAATTGTAAAGTCGATTTTATTCAAGGTACAAATATTCTCTTTTCCCTTAAGGAAATATTTTACAATCTCTAAAGGATTTTTTAGAGTAGTTAATTATCAAAAAATTAATTATTAATCTCTCCTCTAACTAAATAAATATCTTTTTTTAATCAATAAATATTTCATATATTTATATATATATTCATCCAAAAGAATCACATCCATATTCAACATTTTTTAAAAATAGTTTATTTCTATTTAATTAAACAGATGATTTGAAAATATATATAGATGTTTAAAAAAGTTTTTTTTTCTTCTCTTGAATATATTAAGAATTCCACTGATTGATTTAATAAATGACTTTCAAAACAAACAACAGTGGAAATACCCATTTCTTTTTTTAGTGAAAATTAATCACCGTAATTAATTATATAGAATAACAGGATCAAATTAAAGATGCTACTGTTTTTCTCACGCTCAAAGTTTTCATAAATATTTATATTTATATCCAAACGATTTAACGAGGCGCATTTTGAAAGATAGCTGATTTACGGCAGTTCATCCCAAAGAATAAAATAAAAAATTCCTACTGTTTTGAAACGAACGTTTTTTTTATTCGATAACCTTGTTTTGTCGACAAGCGATGATGAATAAACTTTCATATTTCGCCATTAACGTTTACTACTTTCTAACACCTGCTAGGACCCTCATAAACCCGTTTTGACCTCAACGTTCTTTATCAGCTTCTGCAGTTTCGATTTTATTTTTTAAAGACGCTCTTCTTTAATTGCCTAATACCTTTGTTGGAATTGCTGTGATAAATAAGTTATTCGTGCTTTTCACATTTAGGCATTGATTTAAATATATTTAGTCAATATAATTACAAGTAGATTATTTAGATGAGAAAATAATTAATGACTTCAGTTATTTAAAGCATTTAAGTAGACTAGGCAATTATGTTTCGCGCTATATTATCGTAAATGAAATTACTTAATTCGGTGAAAGCAAGTGAAATAAGTATCATCGTTTCAGAAATCATCAAGGAGAGGATATCACGACTATCTCTAAAGAAAATGTTATAAAAAGTTGGATGGATTACAAAATATAATAAGACTAACATTGATTTTCTTTTGACTTTTTGATTTATAAAGGGCATTTCGGATGAAAGTCAATTGATAAACTTTAAGATGATTATAAAGTACAAATATATTTCATTCCAGAAAAATTCTGTGCCAACTATAACTTTGATTTGTAATTTATTTGCAATCTAACAACCCAAGATAATATCTGACAAAGAATATCCTAATTTACCAGTTATAACATAAAATACTGTTAAACAACTGAATTAAAAAAGTTATTTGAGATGAAAGACATATAACTAACTTTAAGAAGATTGTAAAGACATATAATTCATGCCAGGAAAATTGTGGACAATGCTGTTATTGATTTTTAGCCAAAACAACCCAAGATAATATTTGAAGTAGCATTGCCTAATTTACTTCTTGCACCATTTAATACTATTCACTAATCGAATTTTAAAAATCATTTCAGATAAAAGAAACATGACTAACTTTAAGAAGATTATAAAGGGCAAATGATTCAAGTCAGAAAAATTAGGGACCAACTATTTCTTTGATTTGTGATTCATTTGCAATCTAGCAACCCAAGATAATATCTGGCAGAGAATATCCTAATTTACCTGCTGTAACATAAAATACTGTTAACCAACTGAATTAAAAAAAATTATTTCAGATGAAAGACATACAACTATAAGAAGATTATAAAGACATATAATTCATGCCAGGAAAATAGTGGACAAACTATAACTTTCATGCTGTTATTGATTTTTAGCCAAGGCAACCCAAGATAATATTTGGCGTAGCATAGCCTAATTTACCTCTTGCACCATTAAATATTATTAATATTGATTTTTAAAAATCATTTCAGATAAAAGCAGCATGTTATAAAGGACAAATGATTAAAGACAGAAAAATTAGGGACCAACTATTTCTTTGATTTGTGATTCATTTGTAATCTAGCAACTCAAGATAATATCTGGTACAACATAACCTAATTTACTTGTTGCGCCAATAGATATATAACAACCGAATTTTAAAAGCCATTTCAGGTGAAAGAGGCATATTGAATTTAAAAGGATTATAAAGGACTTATAATTCATGCCAGAAAAATTATGGGCTATCTATAACTTTATGATCTGATTGATTTGCAACTTATTAGCAGACCAAGATAAATCTAAATAATTTTATATAGTATTTCATATAAGGAGGAATGATTAATTTATAAAAGATTTTAAAGAACAAATAATACTTATAATTCATGTTAGAAAATCTGTGGAGCATCTATAATTTTGATGTTGCGATTCGATAGCAATATAACCAACCAAAATGATATCCGGCCCTGAATACAATTCTTATTAAACCATTATACGCAATTTACTTAAAGAAATCAGTAAATAAATTTTCCTCAAATTATTAATCAGCATTCATAGATTTTAAAGGAATTTTTAATATCACATAATCTTTACTAAGACATATATCACTTTTAGAAATAAATTTGATAATAAATGATTTTAAAAACAATAAGTGTTCCAAATTTTTTTTTTATTATAATTATTTCCTATTTTAAGACTTTAATTTATAATTCATTATTATAAATTAAATTAATTTCTTTAATAAATAATGGAAAGGTAATTTTAAATAATACGTAAAATTATTTCCTCTCCAAATTCATACTGTTCATAATGTTACACGAATGGAATAAACATTTCATTAAATAAATTCAATTAACCGATGCTTAATTTCTGAAAATATAAATATATAGAATTATCATCGATAACATGCGAGTGCATGAAAAATTTAGCTCATTAGGGAAAAAGTTATAAATAGCCACAACATTCACCTTTAATAACGCAAAAATGAATAAAACCATAAAAACAGTAAAAAGTCACAAACAAATAAACACGTGCAAATAAATAAAAGAAATAAACATAATAAACTGCAACAAAACATCAGTAAATGAAACTGTATAAAAAGAGAGAGATTCTTCTTTGTAGAATTTCTCAATACTTTATTCTTCCGTATATTTCTTTATTAAATCCTTATTTTGTATGCACTAACATGCTGCAGGTCGGGCAGTTAGGATTAGTGTCATTTAATTCTTAATGCCATGTTTCATAAATATGTTAGTTTGAGCTCATAAAAGTTGTTTTTTCCCTCTTTTTTTAGATGAAATAACCTTTGAGTAACTTCAAAACTAAGAGCTTATCTAGCTAATGAAATCACTGTTTAGTCTTGACATACTTCGTAATATCTGTTCAAGTTTGATTTTTCATGTTTAGTATAAATATAAGTAATCAATGCAAAGTTAAATTCTGCTGTTGAAACTAACGTGACGCAAAAATGAGTCATATTTGACTGTTCTTTGAATATTATCTTATCCAACAAGAAGCAAGAATACAGAAGTATTAAAATAAGAGAAATTTCACTTGTGCATTTGAATGAGTTTTACTTCAAAATGTTTACTGAAAGTACTTGTTAAAAAATATGAAATGTCATTCAAATGCTTGAAATAATTAAGATACGATGCACATCAAGAAAAAAAAAGCATGTTTAAAAATATTTTTAGATATTTCTTAAAATAATCATTATAATTAATCTGAATAAAATTTAGTTTATAGTATCGTTCAAATCTCATCATCATCCTACAATGCTATGAAAGAAAATAATGCTACATGTATTTATTGAAATGCATCAGATTGTCGATAACAACTCAATATTAAAAAATAATTTTAAGCAAAAATGTTTATATAATCATCAAACGAAAGTATTTGTATTTGGCTTTTTAAAGAGTCAATATTAGAATAAAACTTTATTAAAGTATATTTCAAATTAACGGAAATAATTTGTAAGTAATAACACACACACATTCACACATGCATACGCACGCATACAACACACACACACACACACACACACACACACACACACACACACACACACACACTATGAAAGAAAATAATGCTACATGTATTTATTGAAATGCATCAGATTGTCGATAACAACTCAATATTAAAAAATAATTTTAAGCAAAAATGTTTATATAATCATCAAACGAAAGTATTTGTATTTGGCTTTTTAAAGAGTCAATATTAGAATAAAACTTTATTAAAGTATATTTCAAATTAACGGAAATAATTTGTAAGTAATAACACACACATTCACACATGCATACGCACACACACACACATTTACACACACGCATTTGCGCACACACAAGCACATACACCTATTTCCTATGTTATAATCTGCCTTAGTATTATCACTTCAATTATTCAAATGGTTTTTCTATGGAATGATGATGGAATTCCAATTATTCAATGGTTTATGATGGAATTCTCATTTAATCCTTTTGAAATTCCATGTTTGTCGGCAGATAACATTTTCTATTCAATTTTATAGAATTTTCTGATTTCTTTTATTAATTAATATCAATTGCATCATGGTGTTGAAGTGAATGGTTGTTGATACGACTAAATATATTTGTGCGTCAAATAAATAGCTGTTTAGTTTTTAAATTGTGTTTATACTTGATAAGCAGACGCTTGGTGTAAAGATTAGTTCTTCCTTGATTTTATGTTTGATTTAATTTGGAATAAATAAAAAATAAATATAGAATGTAATATAATCTATCAGCAAAATATCGGCTGATAGCCTCCATGTGTGTAAGGAATTTTGTTCCTCTCTTCAATTTAATCGAATAAAACGTTTTATATACTTACAAAAAATTAATATTTGTTTTCTGAAGGTTAAAATTAATTTAATTCTAATTAAATGGAAATATCTTTTGAAAAGTTAAAATATTTAAACTTTTTGAGCAGGAGTTTCTTTTTTCTGATTGTTTTAACAATATAAATGCATTATTTAATTTGAATCCGAATTAAAATTATTAAGAAATTGAGTAAATCATCTATTTTAATATTTTGAAATCCAAATTTAATTTATGTTAGTTTTATCTTCTTTCCATAGTATTCATACGTTTTTGTTATATGTGTGAACGAATCGAATTTTAAAACACTATATTTAGAAAAAATTCAAGATAAAATTTAAATAGTTTTAACGAACAAACTTGGTGTTTTATTTAAACTTTCCGGCTAAACTATTTGTTTTGAATAAAATTATCATAAAATAACGATACGTTTTTTAAGTCCCCCTATGATTTTGGGAGTCATAGAAAAAAATTTAACCAGATTAAATCATTTTGTTTTAAACATCACAATACAACATTTTTTTAATTCTTCTTAATTTTATTTTTAAAATTTGTTCTTAATCACATCGAAGTGATTATATGCACACAAAGAACATATTTAATGTCATTGTAAAGTGAGGAATAAACGCAGCTTCTAAAGTGATGAAAAGCGTTGTAAAGTAAATTTAAAGGTATTTTGAAAGATGTATTAAAATTAAATAAAAAATTATTAAAAAATATTATGGCATCATTCTAAAGGACATTTTTTTAAAATTTGAAAGTAGAATCAAAATGGGTTCGATAAATGTACAATAATGTGTTTCAGAGACATTGTGGAAAATTCTTAAAATTTAGAAATGTCTTCAAATAAAATTTTAGAAAATCCTTCCTGAGTGAAAACTTACTACCCACGAAGTAACTGCATGCCACATTTGAAATATAGGTCGGCTCTGTAGAGCAATATGAACTGTTTTTTCATTCTGCATTTCGAATTACACAATTTATAGTAAATATTGTAAATATAAAAATGATCATGCTTTTATGCGCTTTAGAAGGAAAAACAAAGCAAAACTCACAACAGTTTTGCACAATTTTTTTTTCTCTTTCTCGAATGTCATTGTTAATTTTTCATAATTTTGAACAATCTTTTTGGAATACTCTCTATAATTGAATTTTATAAAGAAAAATTATGGGAACTCTTCCTTGTTTAATAAATTGAGTCATGACAAATAGGCTATCAAATTTTGATTTTTCTCAACTTTTCAACAAAGTTTTCGTATATATTTATTTCCACCTTTTCTATGCCATAAAAAGTATAATCTTGAATATTTATAATTTAATTGGAAAATAATTTTTACTTATTACAAAATAATTATATTTTAATTGTTAAGATTTTGAAATGAGAGTTCCGCGAATAAATTTGCTCTGCATAATTTATTTTTGAAAATTATTGTTTATGATAAACAAAGCATGAAAAATACATTTAATTATTACTTATAGTCAGCATCATTACTTATTAATAATTAATCACCATTAATTATTTATTTATCATAATTAACCTCTAACCTGATTATTTTCCAAGGATTCCTTACATTCGGGATCCTTGATATCCATAATAATATGTTAAGTTTTTTAATGGCTCTTTCTGGGGATTCTAGTTTTGTGATTGATCACCAGGGATTTTTTAAAAATTATTATATTATTGGAGATTTATTTATAGCAACGCATAAACTATTGGGTTTCAGATAAATACTCGAAGATTTCTGGGAGAAAAGCAATTTTTTTTCCGCTCTCGAAAAAAAATAAATAATAAATCTATCTTATAAATGAAATTAACATACGTACAGTTTTTTTTAATTGTATACCAATTTATAACCTGTGACAGCATGCTGTTTTAGATGCTGATAAGCAATTTTAAAATGTAAGAAGGCTTTCATGGTTAGGGATTTTTCTTCAAATTGAAGCTAATTTTATTTAAGAAATGAATTCAAAAAATAGCGCATAAATTATAAAGCCATAGATTTCTAAATGAAAATATATAACTATAATTTTTTTTTCTTTTTATTCAAAGAAACGTTATAACTTAAAAAAAAAATAACCAGAATTTCGATGAATTTAACAATATTTATTTAAGAATAATCGTAATAATTTAATTTTCAGAGTTATCACTTTTAAAATCTCGGTTTATTGAAAAGAATCAATAAAAATAAGAGCTATTTCATGTCAAACTTATTTTTATTCTAGGCATATTTTTTTTTTCTTGTACGATAGTGAGAATTGAAACTTTGATATGAATTCGATGAACTTAAATTCAAAATGGGATATGAATTTCAATGAAAATGAAAAACTTGGCAAACTTAAAATTTTCTAGTACGGTTTTTGCATTTTATAAAGTTAATATAAAACATAAAAATGAATTTTTGTTTGTTCGTATTTTATGCGCTGCCGTACCGTTCCTCCGATTGCGATAAAACTTTGCCACCTTATTGAGTGCTCTTGCGCGAAGCATAGTACAGTTATTGGCATTTACTTTGAACTCAATGAATCAATCGTGCATATATCAAATAAAATAAAATAATTATATCGGTGCCAAAAAATGTGAGGGAAAGTGCTATTTTTTTCTTTTTGTTAATGAATAGTCATCTACACAAGATATTGTCATCAAAAGAATACAATAATAAAGTCATAAAATTAGTATTAATATTATTTATACTTCTCCTTTACATATCATTCGATTTCAATGAATGTATTCATTGCCGACAAGAAAATAAATATCATTCTTTCTATCATTCCTAATTATACAAGAAAACTACTATTTCAAATTATTTCTTCTTCTATATTTCCAAAGTTAATTCTTCTGCGGCAGCAATGCGCCCGGTACCAGCCTATTATGGAATAATTTTAAGTATTCAGAAATATTGGAAATTTTTTCATCAATCATTGCATCTCTGTTGCATCAAGTTTTATGTTAAAGAACTTAGTTATACATTTTGTGACGGAAATCAACACCCAAATAATTTTCTCATCAAGCCTAGTGAAGCCAATTTATTACACTCAGTTATGTAATCAATTAAAATTTCAAAAATAAGAGAAATAACTGATAAGCTATTTTCACAAATCAAATATTTGCAGTATATAATAAAAACAACAATTTGCAGAATAAATAATAATGAGTTTTATAAATTTTCTTTTTAGTAATTTTGAAAAATCACAAACGGAAAACTATGGATATGAAAAATTTCCAAACAAATTCTTTTGGCTTCTCCACCATCATATAACTCTTTGTTTATCTGTGTGTGTGTCATCATTTATAACATTTAGTTTGTAGATTTATGACTATCAAAACAATTTGATCCCCTAAGAATGATCACACGCTTTTATCTCCATATTTTAATTCTTTATGGACGATTGAGGTTTTATTATCGCAAACCTTTCTTTATCAATTAATCACAAATTCCCCACGAAGGCACCACTCCAAATAACGATCAGAAATCTCTATTTTCGATATTTTTATTTTTTATGACAAAGAATCTATTATATATAATTTTAAATTTTCATTTCTTAGATAGAATACGAGTGGAACCCACAATGCCAACAATAAGATGAACAAAAATTTGTATACCATCCAAAATCCAAAACTGCCCCTTTCTTTATTTGATATGAAATGACCATGAATTTACAAAGTCTACTAAATGCAAAAAAAAAAAAAAAAAAAAAAAAAAAAAAAAATGGTAAACCAAAGGTTAAATCGGTGGTAATGTTATAAATCTTCTTTTTGTAGTTTTGCACATTTCTTCAAGATATAGCATTAAGCTGATCGAACAGATCTTTTAAATGTCAATGTTAATTTTACAAAGCTGTTTGGAGCTGAAACCTTTGACCATTGTTTGAGAAGCTTAACGGCAGATTAAGTGATTTACTACGCTTGTAAAACCCCTACGCCTTCACTTGGCGTCAAGGTCAGGCAGCGTCCATCTCCATCATTGTGCTTTAATCTACCAGCAAAGTTCCGGGAACATTTGACCATGAGTAGGAATTTCTTGACACCTTGCTATTGAGCAGCCATGTTGAGACATTGTTCGAATCCCTTTGAAACATACAGCAGCAACTTGACAAGAGGATAATCAATAACCACTTTTACTTTGTTAAATTCCGTGGCACATAATATAGAAGCTCCACTTTTAAATAGGTTTTCGTCTAGAGAAAATTAATTACATTTTTTTAAAAGATTTAGACGGTTATCCAGTTTGTGTTTTGATTTACGATGATAGATCTACAAATTTTTTCGCTAAGGGAAACGTTCAATCGGAAATATAGAATAGAAACGTCATGACAACCAGATTCGGAGTTGATTTGAAATACAATGATTAAGGAAATAACTGAATAAGTAAGCATGTGAAACAAAGTAACAAATTTTGACAGCAAATAACCGTTGAATCATTAAACATCTTCGTCTCCCTTTCAGATCGCCTTCTTCTTTAACCAATTTAAATTTAAATTAGCTTGGTACTTCCGCAGCATGTTTTTTTGGAAAAGTAATTGCTGTTTGTTTTTCCTTTCTGACATAACGAAGTTTACGAAAAAGAAATTTAAATAAAGCATGGAAAAAAGGAATGGATTAGCGATCAGACTTTTTATTTGTAATTAGTGTTTTTGATATATAAAATAAGTTCGGTGATCATGAAAAAAAAATTCCACTTCCAAATTTTGAATAATTATGATGTTTTCAGCCTCTATGCGCCTGAAAAAACAACATTTGTGCAATAATATTTATTTTTGCGTGCGTAAATACAATAATTCAAAAATTCAAAGCCAAATAGATCAATCACTTCACAATCGAGTATATTATATATTGGTTTATTTAAATTGTATACTTGTTTACTTCACAATCAGTTGTATTATATACTGGCTTACTTACATATATATATTATATACTAATAATTATATATTGGTTTATATACTAATATTATATACTGGTTTATATATTGGTAATTATATATTGGTTTATATTCTTACGCTGGTTAATATACTTATATTATCTACTGGTAATTATTTATGGTTTATAGACTAATATTATATACTGGTTTATATATTGGTAATTATATATTGGTTTATATTCTTACGCTGGTTAATATACTTATATTATCTACTGGTAATTATTTATGGTTTATAGACTAATATTATATACTGGTTTACTTTACACTCGGTTATATTATATGCTGGTTTGTGAGCTTATATTATATATTTGTTAATATACTTATATTATATACTTTTTTGTGTAAATTATATACTGGTTTACTTCACAATCGTACGGAACTTGTTTCTTTAAATAATATTTTAAAAAATGCTTTGACCATACTGTAATTATCCATTAAAATGTTTCAAACGGGGAAAAATACGTTTAAAATATTTAGCGTGCATAGTATTATAAAATTTTCACCTAATAAATCAGAAAAGCATGTTAAAAAATCATATAGTTTTTATATTTTGTAATCACAATCATCGGAAAAATGAATGCTTAACAGCTTAAAATATTTCCAATATATTCCCAAATTTGTGTGCTTTTTCTTCATTGCAATCCTTCACGTAAGATTTCTTTTGTATCTTTACGAATGATGAAACAAATGTATGTCGATGAGTGAGTCTTTTGATAATCTATAGAGAAAACCTTGGATAAAGTGCTATCATTTTGACTCAGATATTTTCTTCGGAGGATGAGGATGTGCATTTTGGTGGGAATTCTTAGAAAATTTTATCCAAAATTCAAATTAATTAAAATCAATCAAAATTTGACATTTTCTTTAATAATTTCAGAAATATTATTACACAAAAATGATTTTCATGCTATCTTAATTATCTTATACAAATTTTTTTCATGATATCAATTGTATTATCGTGAGTTGTTTTCTGAATGTTGACGAGTGCGAATTTTTTAGAGTTATTTTGTTTAATATGAAATTAAACTATTATTATTATAAATATTCAATCGTGCGGTTTTTCGATTGAGAATTTGATGAAGATTCTTTTTCTATATGTTTTTTGGCAGTTTCATAATGAATTTTTAATTTCTTATTTTCTAATATTTTGTGTAATCAGTACGCAAAGTTTTCTAAATATTAACAAAATATCGAGCCCTTTGAAAGATTATGCTGACTATTGTATAAAACTTTTAAAATTAATATGTAAAAGACAACATATTTTATAAATGAAATGCGATGAAACATTTTACTTTTGGAACCTACTTCGTAGTTTGTACAAGGCAAGAAATAGAAATGGAGTTCAAGCACTTCGTAATTCAGCTTGACTTAGAAGATATATGGCGATCACAGTTATATTTTTCATAAGCCTATTAAGCTATACATAACATGAATTTATTATAGAGGTGCATGTATGCATTTAGCAGAAAAAATCTAAAGATACCAAAAAAGTCGGCTAAAACTTAAGTTTTAATGAGGTTATCATGTATATCAATACATTCATAGAGATTTAATTGAAATTAAATTTAAGAATATACCTAAAAAATAACTGATCAACAAAAATGAATTAAAATATTTAGAAAGGCATGAAAGAATTTAAACGAGATAACAAATCTTATTTCAGAATTTTAAATCTTGTTAATTGCCTTTAAATTATTTAATATTGTTTCGAATTCAATTCGTCAATATAAATGTTCTTTTGCTAGGGGTCTCTATTTTTTATGCTGTTTTTATACTAATGTAAAATAAGAAAGTTAATATAAAATATACTACTATTTTAAACTAATATAAGATAAGAATTACTAATATAAAATTCACGAATTTTATAAACTAATTTTTATTTCTTTTCCTTTATCAATTAAAAAACATTCTTCGCTAGTTTGCTGTTTACTTTCTATTGCTAAAGAAGAAATAAAACAATAAAAAACTGAGAAGATTATTTAGTCATGTATTCGTACTTTCATTAAAAAATTTCTTACATAGAATTACACGAGCCACGTATTTCAGGCAAGCTAACGAATAATCAAAGATATGATTTTCTGAAGAATCAATATAATTAAACATTTCTGGTCTTTATTATATTGTTACAAAAATTTAATTAATTATGAATTAAATTTGATTGAAAAACCTTTTCTGAGCTATGTAACACTTAGTGGTTAAAGCTACAATAAAAATTACTTCATTTTATAAAATAAAATAAAGCTTTCTATTTACTTTCTTTATTCCTTCTAAAAACTTTTTAGGAATAAAATTTTTATTTTAACCATCGCCAATATAGTTATCCGAGTAGTTTGATGCATTACTCGTTTTATCTATGTGGTTCTGTAATGCTAACATATTTGCTTTTTCAAAAATATGTACTTAATGACAACATTATAAAGTATTAAGAAATTAAATTGTTGAAAATTGCATCTTGCCTTTTATAAATTATTCATTCATATACAAAATATATTCTATATAAAAACATTGTTTTATGTTAAAAAGCAAAAGTAAGTTTTATGCCGTAAGCCATTCTTAAATGTTATATAAAATGCAAATTTGAATTCGCGTTAAAAATCGCAAGCCATAAAACCGTCTCGTCTGTCAAACCAGCAGCAAAAAGCTGTAAGTCTCTATCCTACAAGGATATAAAATCACATAAACAGAGATTTAAAACATTATACTGTGAGACAAGTAACAGGTTATAAAGCTGCAGGTGTTCCTCATTCAGCCAATAAATATTTTTCAATAAAAGAGTAATCTTTTTTTATTCAAGCGATGGTCTTTATTTTTTAAATGCATAATAAAACTCAAATCGAATGCGAAAATAATAATCAATATGCAAATGGAAAAATAATAATATTGTTCAAGAAAAAAAAAATCTATTTTATTTGCAGTTGCATGAAACAGAAATGTGCGCATAAGAATTTATCGCTGAATCAAGTGAATGATTATAAACCTTTTTTTTTTGAGATTTTCTCCCAAAACCTATTATTTTTTATTTACTATTTATTTTTAATTCCAAATTATATATTTCTTCGTATTGCATTCATATCCGACCTTACACTTTATAATTCTTTTTCGGGATGTGATTTGGAGCTCTGCATCTGTGGTGGTTGGAGTAGATTCTGCGCAATGACAACATTATTTCGAGTTCCATGCAACGGTAGGACCCCGTGTTAAGAATTCAGTTAACGACGTGGTCTTCCTGGGCGGTGGTAACTGCCAATCATGTAATAATCCCAGTTGATGTTAGTATACTTTTTTTTCCCAGAGAAGCGAACTTGACTCCTGCACTAGGGGGAGTATGATCTCGGCTCTCTCTTTCCCGAGAATTTTTATGTGTAGTAGTTAGTTCTCTAGGCCTACTACACTTTGGCATAATGATGTGCCTTTTGTTGTTACCAATAAACCCCATAAAAGATAGCCTGTGTCTTCAAGTCATTTCACCCAGACCACAATCTTCACTATCAAATAAATTATTGAGTAATCAAGAAATGCAATAATTTACAATCCATTATTCATTACAACTCATGGCAAAAACAGTTACAATTCTGGAAAGGAAAAAAAAATATTCAAATATTGGTTCTCTGTTGCTATTTTTCTTTTCTCGAGTTAGTCTCAGTTATTATTTCGAATTACGAGATATACAAAGAGAAAATATATTTTCGAATTCGAAATTTTGATGAATTTCCACAATTCTTGAGTGTTAGAAACATATTTTTAGAATTATGTCTGCCTACCTGTTTGCCGGTGACACGATAATTTTGAAAGCGGATGGAATTTGGCAAGTCGTTTTTGAGCTAAATGATTGAAATTTGATATTTGGACTTTAGACTAAATTTGTAGATTTCAATCAAATTTTGAACGAAATTCTTTCAGAGAATGTCTGTTTGTCTGGCTGTTCGCATATAAGTTAACACGATAACTACACAACAAAGACAGCTAGATGGATAAAATTTAGCACGCAGATTTAACATGCATAGTAATGCTATCTTTCAATGTTTGAGCCAAATCCAAAGAGGGATTAAATGTCTGTCAATATGTACATTCGTATGCATGTAAATGCAATAACTCAAAAACGAAATGACTTAAATGCGTCAAATTTGGTATTAAATTTGGCATCAAATTTGGTAACTTTGTGACTACAATCGTAGTTCATTCAAAATTATTTTTTCAGTCAGTCAGAAAAAAAGACGTCTAAAATACGTATTCAATTTCTGAATATTTGAACATTTACCGTATGCTAGGTTTTGGTTTGGTTATATTAACGTTCCGTTTGAAGCAACACTAGGGCTATTTTGGGACGGATCTCGTAATTTTGAACCCCGGTCAGATGACGAGGACGACACCTGAGCTGGCACCCCCCTCTCCACACCACATCACACCAGCGGGAGAACGTTTGGTCATGGCGTATTTAACGTGCAACAGACCCCCTTACACGACGGTTCTTCGGTGGAATCGGGTCGCGAACCTGAAACCCTCCGGTTCCGAAGCAGAGACCTTACCACCAGGCCACCGCGGCCCGGGACCGTATGCTAGGAACCAATCGCCAAAGATAGTATATTGGATTATTACGCACTCTCGATAATGAAAATACGAAACGACAATGAACTATTCGAACTATTGTTTCTCAGTACCTTGCAAAGCATGCACGATCTTAACCAAGGTAGGAATTTCTTTTGAGCAGGGGAATAACTTTTTTTTTATTTATTCTATACCAGAAAGTTTTGGTTAGGCAAATGGAGAACAGATACGGATTAGTTCATTTAGCTTAGTTGTATCTATGATAGGGTTGCATTCTTGCATCCATTTGACTGGAAGTATGAATGATGCCTGATAGGTTCCGCTTCGTTCAGAATGCGATATCACTTGAAATCTTTTTATGAATGATTTAATGTCCAAAAATTCTTGTAATCACTAGGTCAAAGTGGGAACTCAAGAGCAGCAGGAATTTGCTTCTTCCAAAACGGATTTAAATTTTTTTTGTCAATTCAATATATGAAGGATTTCTGCACGATCGTGTTGCACATTTTATATACAAGAACACTATAATTTTTTAAATATTGTAAATAAATTTGTAGCTTTATGTATTTGCAATACTTTTATACTTAATTTAGCTTAGATTTTCTGAAAACAAACGAGCTCCACTATTTTACAGAAACATATTTAAGAACATTTACATCAATCCTCATTAAATGAATGTTTTCTTAAATTTATTTCAATTTGCTTTTTTTTTGTTTTTGAAACTCAGTGATTTGTCAAAGCAAGGACTGCAGAATTTGAATCACTTATAAAAGTTCTCAACTTTTGCATCGTTTCTGGCTTAGACAATTGAAAATGTATTGGAATATATATACTTGACACTTGAATCAATATATGTACACACAGAACACCTGCGAATATCTGTTATAAATTCTGGATTTTCCTGCAAATAAAGATAAAATATGATACCTTGAAAATATTTGATTGAAATATTCGATAAAAAAAGAATTGCCTTCCTTCGATTCATGTATGTGATTTTACCAAGATTTAAACAGACAAGAACATCCTAAAAACGCAGCATATTCTGTCGAAGCTGATTTATTTTAGCATACTATCTGCATTAAGCTGAGTCATCGCAATTTTAGGAAAGCATTATCGACAAAACGTCCTTGCTTCTGCAAGAAGACTTGCTTACAAATCAGTCGTTTTGATACTAAGATACAGAAAATATTGTTAAACTATCTGATCTATTCGCTTCGAACTTTATATTCAAGTATTAAGTATTTTTTTATCTCGTGTATTTTTAATGCAAATCTAGAATAGTGTGTTGAGAAAGTTTTTCTAGAAATTGTTTATCTCTGTAAGTGGGTAATCTGCTTAGCAATAATTTGTGGCTGTCATTATAATTACTCTGCAGTTGCCCTTTTTCGATGATATTTTGATCTTTATTGCCCTCCCTGGTTAAAGGCCAATGCAATTTCCTAAAAAGTCAGCTATAAAAGAAATTTGGTGTGCACTGATTCCTCATTGGATAGACAACTAAAAAGAAGTGACTTGGGTTTAATAAGTCGGAGGAATCATGATTTTCGTAAGTAATCGATCATTTTTTGTTTTAGCTAGACTAGAAAATTAGATAGCAAATTTATATAATTTTATATAATTATGCAAAAGTAGTTTTCAATCAAAATTTTGTTTGCATTTCAAACAAAGAACAAAAATGTTTCTTTAAAAATGATGAGTACATACATTTTGCGCTCATTTTTTAATATACGAAATTAAAAAAAAAAAAAAAACTGTAAAAAATTTGAAATGATTCAAAAAAGTAATCCAACTAAATATACTCTAATAAATTATGATGTTTACTGATTTTTAATGTATTAATGTTCAACAAATACTGTTCAAATAAAATATAGAGAATTCTTTATCGCGAAATGGATCTTCCGCTCAATTTGTGGCTAGAGAGAGGAATTTCTGAAATACATTTGAAAGAATAAATGCCAGTATTCCCATATTTAAAAATAATTCTTTTATATAAGCCTCTAACGAGTAAGAAAAGAGGTAAACCCAAAATGAGATGGATGGAGTCAGTGTAGACAGACTTTCTGGCTATCCAGAAAAGAAACTGGTGCACAAGTGTCAAAAGTAGAATGCGGTGGAACAGAATTTAGAGGTAGGCATTGGCCCACGCTGGGCTGTCTAGCCAAATATGATGATGAAATGCCAGTATTGAGCCAAAAATAATTCAAAATCTTATTTTAGATTAATCTTAATCTAAAATAATTCTTAATCTTTAGTAATCGTATTCTTAATTCAAAATCTTCTTAATAATTCAAATTTTCAGTAATATATATTAAATAAAAATTGAGAAAGCTGAGATATTGGAAAACAAATTATTAATAAAATTGTAGTATAATGTTCTGTTTAAAAGATAAAAATTAATTTGAATATTTACATTATTCATATCAATATTCTTTATTCCGCAAATGAGAAGGAACTACTTTTTTAACCCTTTCATTACGGATTTTAACTATATGGGGAAAATATATGTCCCATTATCAGTCAAAGGGCTAAATATCTAGAGAAAGCGGATATTTATAAATCAGTATTAGGGACAATGACCATTAAGTATAATTGAAACTAGTTTATATAATCTTTTTAGCAGAATTGGCGTGTTAGTATTGGAGAACAGTTATTACCAAGTAATGGAGAAAATCAAGTATGAATTTTATAACTCTTCTTTTTTATTGAGAGGATCCAAAATTTGATACATATCTGCAATTTAGTTATATTAACGTGCAGCAAGAATACACGAATACACAAATTTCTATTAGAATCTTTACACTAACTTGGAGCCCTCCGGCCACAAGCCGAGACTTTACCCCTAATATGCATCTCCAGTTTTAATGACAAGATCATGCACCAAATTTTATTTATCTCGTTTGTCAATTTTAAGTTAGAGTGTACATACGCTCATGAAAAAAACGGTCGTCAATTAAGAAATCTTTGAGCGATCTCATGGAAAATTTAATACAAATCAAATGGTAAAATCTTAAACTAAATTTATTAATCAGTCTCTTAGCCTTTTAAACTACCGTATCCTTAATTTACGAACGAAAAGACAGTTCGATTGTCTGGAGAATTATTTCGCCTAAAATTCGATAGAAAGCTAGAATCTGAGTCTACGATATTTCACCATCTATCTCGTCCTTTTTTGAATATTACATTCACAGAGAGACGGATAGACATCGATTGAAAGCTAAAGTTTTGTCTGTGAAATTTCATGCATCTATTTCGTTTCTTTTTAAGTATTTCATTCATAGATAGATAGATTGACATTGATAGAATTCTGAAATTTTGGTCTATAAAATTTCATCTAGTTATTTCATTGCGTTTTGAATATTGCATTCATTGATAGATACATAGACATTGATAGGGAGCTAAAATTTTAGTCTATGGAATTTCACTCATCTATTTCATTGTTTTTTGAATACTGCATTACATAGATAGATGGATCGACGTTGCTCGAAAAGATATGTTTTTTCGGATGATACGTTGATATCGTGAGGTCGAACTTTTCGACAATTGCAATTTTTCCTTTCCATATTTCGCATATGAGAATGTAAAAGGAAAAGAGAAATAATTATCAGAAATTCTTTTTTCGTTTCGTACTCCCTGATATTGACGTCTTGGCTTTAGTTATACCGCTGGACTTAATAGATTATCGACGGTGTTCTGACATGTGGCCCTATTGGGAGCAATTGGTCCAATCGATTAAAAGCTATTAACCGTCCGGATACCATTCTTTACTACCTTAACTAAAGAATAGTTACGGTAGCATAAGCTGCATGATTGTCTTTAGGGTTGAGAAAATCAATTTCATCAACTTAGTTGTTTGGAGAACTTTGTTCTATTTTTCTTCTTCAAAAAAGAAAACAAACTATAAGAGTTGATTGAGATGCGGAAGTGTCTGCTCATACGTCTGAAAAAAGTACATTTTTTTTTAATATTTCCAAAAATTTTTTCTAAATAATCTATTTTTCAGTTACGAAATTGCAAATAACTTCAGTTTTTGATTATATTTTTTTGAAACATAAAAAACGCTCTATCTTTTCTAAATGCAAGTATAAATTAACGAAAGTAAAAGCGAAAAGATTATCGAAAATTTGCTCTGTTTCTTCAAGACGAAATATTAGAGAAGTTAAAATTGTATCCATTTTTATTCTATTAGTTTTAATAGAATAAAAAAGGATAACATTTTTTAGAATAAGGATTGCTTAGTAATATATGCTTAAATTAATGTATATTGTGTAGTGTTTTTAAATTTTTAAAATTTTATCGCATTATGTCATTTTTTTCTAAACGGCTACATACTGAAGAATGTTATTTTTCGTTGGAACTCCATTTTGAAGAATTTTAAAATTTCACTATGTATTTTTAATGTCGAATGGGAAATATTTTATAACATAGTTTTAAAAAATTGACCGAAAAAATAATAGATTTACAGTGATTAGTTTGCAAAATGGGAATGGATCACTTTAAGAAAAAGTTGAATTGAATAATACATTAATTTACTTTTATTATCTGCTTTAAAAGTTTCTTCGCATTTATTTTAATTATCACTGATTATTTTATCTCCTCTTAGATTACTCTTCTTTTAATTGTTCTTGCCGCAGTAAATGGCCAAAGATCAACATCGGTAAGTGTGCACCTGTACTTAAGCTTTGTACTAAAAATGCATTAAACTTTTAACTTATTCAGTTTTCTGAATTTGAAAGCATATTTTAAAAAAAGTATTTTAATTATGTTTATTTAATAACCATTTTAAATTACTTATGAAAATTTAATAAAACATATACCCGAAAGAATGTGCACAATTTACATTCGCCTTTTTGATTTCGAGCAAAGAAGACATGTACTTCTAATAAAAAGAAAAAAAATATTACAAATGTTTTAAACAAATCTGAACTCAATCAATCGCTTTTGCGATAAGGAAAAAAATGTGCGATGTTATGCTCAAACAGCTAAATTGATAGGTTTGACCTGAAGTCAAAGATTCATCAAAGAACTGCACGCGTTTGACCGTTAAATAAGTTCAATTTTTTAGAGTACCAATTGTTAGCAAATATATTTTTAACCCATCTTGTCTATAAACTCACTCAATATACATAGCTTAACATAGGTAGTTTTTAAGCCATTAGTGATTGGCCTGTATTTCCAAAAGGAAGAATGTTTTAAATGACATTAAAAATTATATGTTATATCTATTGTCAATAAATATACTGCTGGAAAAAAAGGAATGGAGACTAAATTTTTATATAATCCTTAGGTCCTATAAATCACACAAAAAATTACATACTTTTGCGACTAAAACTGACAGAGGTATGAAGCTTTGAATATTTTGAGCGATTTCAAACCATTTATATAGGCATCTCCATGTACATATGCCAATCAACAAGAAATGTTTGCCCAAGAACATCCTTGAATGCCTTAAAAGAACAAAATTCAACTTATCTCATAATTTGACCAAACTTAGTCGCAGAAGAGTAGAACTTTTTTTGATTAAAATTTTACGCAATATGACCAACTGAACACTTGACATTTTAATTTTTTTCTTCAGAAATGTATATTTTTTTATTCAAACAATATATAATTCAACAATATATTGATATACAATATATTTATTCAAACGTATATAACGTATCAATATATTGATTCAAATATATATAACATATCAATATATTGATTCAAACATATATAACATATCAATATATTGATTCAAACATATATAACCAGCGGGGTATGTTTTCAAGAATCCTTCTCGCATATTCTCTCATAAATGTGTTTTCACCCTCCCCCCCCCGCACATAGCTGTTGGCCTTAGATAAGGTCGAGAATATCTTTCATGGCATTGACAAACAGAAGTTGTGAAATATAGATCTTTTGCGTGAATCTAGCATTCTTACTGTATCTAGCACAATCTTTGGTGATTAATTTCCAGCATGCGGGTAATACTCAAACATCTGGAAATCTAATATATATTTTTAACGTCATTTTCATTAACAGACAGTCATCGGTTTGACAGATTTATTTAACTTACCAAATTTCATTTAAATAGTTGAATTATAATGTTTACAGTTATGAAAAGTATAGAACAACAGAAATCAACATATCATCGTTTTTTTTTTTCAAAATTTGATACGATATATAATTCAGAGACTAAACCTAAATTTCATTTATCTAGTTCTTTACGTTTTGTAATTATCGTGCTCACTTTTACTTGGAAAGTCAGATAAACAGATTTCCTATGAATAGATTTCGTTCAAAATATTATAGAAACTGACAAATTTATGTAAAGTTCATATATCAAATTTTATCCGCCTAATTCAAATCTTCCTTTTATCAATTCTTATTTCTTTTCTTTTTTTTTTTTACTAATCGTTTACCTCTTTTCGAAGAAGGTATTTGCGATATCGCTATATTTGTTGGACCATGAAATCAAGAAACTTCCAATTGATACATTGTGCGAAACATCAGGTCACGTCAAAGTTTCTAAATTTAAGGAATGACATATTCGCTCTGATAAATTTATCCATATTATTCATGTCTGGCAAGTCAAAAAATTTATTTCGTAATGATTATTGTTACACGAGATGCTATGTTTCCATTTTTAAAACGAATATATTTATATCAATGTACTGTTTTATATTTCATATTTTAATTTATAAATATTTTGCAGCAATCTTGTTCTTTCTAAATTTTTTTCATTTTGTGTATTACAGTATGATTATAGTCCATGCACATTATTTTAAAAATTAATTAGTTAAAATTCTGTTAAATGTTGAAAAACCCTCTAAATTTTTAATTGCATAGTGAACAGCAGGTCAATCTACATATCCAAAACCTTTCACATGATAAATGATTCTACTCTAAGCACAAATTGTAAACTCACACCTTTGAAATTACATCGATTGTTTTTCTATCCTTGGCGGTTTTGAAAACAATGTTATATTTTTCACATGTATACCTTTACTCATTATTTAAATTTAAAATATTTCTGCTTCCAACTTAAGTAAATATGATTTAGATGTTTTTAAAGAGATTCTTTTTAACTTTCTGAGGTTAGTACTTCCATGAGGGTTTGTTTGGTATTTTCACTTACACCTAAAATAAATTGTGTGCTGTTTTAGGTCAGGGCGTAGTGTTGTAGAGTATAGGAAAATAATTACTCAGAGTAATTTGCATAGAAAAGTAGCTTCACAAAAACAGTTCTTCATCCGAAAATGAATTCAAATTAGTCATTTAAAATTTTTTGTTCCCCAATATCCTGACCCAAGGACTACTAGGTTGTTATTCTATTCATGTAGTGAATCATACAGTACACTCCCATTTAACACGGTAACTATCTGACTCTTTGTAAAAAATCCTATTAACTGAGAATTCCTTATGTGGACAATTGAAAACAATATGTTTGGAATGCTTATTACCACGCCAATTTTTATTGTCTGAGCTTTATTTAATTAGATGGCATTTCAAGGAGAAGTGGCGCATTGGGCGCTGGGAATTAGAAATGTTTTTCAGTAGTAAATGCAGTGAAAAAATTTTCTTTCTAAATTTTAACAAAAATTAACCATATGAATTTTGTAATAAATAAAAATAGTATATCGAATAATCTGGAAAATGCTTAGTCATTTCTAATAAAGATGAAATAAAGAAATAATTGTATAATCAAATAACTCAAATTAATAAATATGAATGCAAAATCTTAGTAGCCACTCAATAGTTCTATGATCTAAGCTGTTTTATTAATTAAAGCAATTATTATTCAGTTTTACAATTACAATTTTTCGTTAAAACAATGTAAAAATGCTAACATTAACGATGGAATCATCGATCATCCAATTGCAGAATTCGGCAAATTAACCCTAAATAACTAAACTTAAATCAGTGTTACTGCAAAACTAATTATTCGACACTTAGACTAACTAAATACAAGTGTAATTTTTAGTTACTTTATTTATTTGAAACAAATTGACGCAACTTAAAAGAACATTTCACTTAGAAAAAGGCGTAATTCATTATACTGTGAATAAGCTAAATAACATCTCGAATTCGCAGAGCTGACAGACCAATATGCTGTTATGCGAAAGTTAAGTTTTTTTAGGATTAAGAGCATTATTTCAGTTTGGGATATCACGCGAATCTGTCACACATTATGTTCACGCATTTGATAAATGCTCGCGAATGAAGTAGAGAATTTCTAATTTTCTTCTAGATGAAGCACCTTTGGATTATTATCAATGTGTTAGGATCCATCTTGGGATAATTTGGATGGCCAGATAATTGGGATGAAAAGGTAGTATTTATCCTTATCAAGAATTAATCTGATAGATAGGTTTTCATTTGGACTAAAAATACAAGTTGCTCATTGTTCAAGACTAATTGCATCCAAAAACTTTCTTGCTCTTTTTTTTCCCACAGAAAAAAATTTAAAAATTTTTAAAAGAAGTAATCGATTATTTACATCGATTATAAAGACGGAAAAAAAGTTGATATTTTTAATTTAAGTAAAAAAAGAAGTTGTACTATAATATCGGTTAAAATTTACTAGTTTTTGATCGTGACAGATGAATTTTATTCAAATTTGTCTAACCTTTCTATTAGGAAATTAATCTTCATTAAACCCTCAAAAATTTGATAGAATTTATTTTATTCTATCGGAAAAATAATATATTTTTTAAATTTTTAATGAAAAAAGTGTTAACATTTTTGCTATATGAGAACTTTTAGTATTGTTGAGTATCTATATTAAGCCATTTAAATTTCTTTAATTTTTGTTACATATTATTTTTAAATATTCTGTGAAAAATTTATTTATAGAGGAAACTATTTTATATTTTCTAAGAAATTGATTGTATAGAAGAAAATGTGGCTCAAAAACACAACGGAAACATGTTTTTGATATTATTATTATTCTTATAAATGCGTTTTAATATTTAACGTAATATAATTAAAAAAGTGATTACAAAAAATTACAAAAAGATTCATTACAAGAAAGTGAAGTGTAGCCGAAAGATAAGTCAAAACTCTTTGCCATTTTCAAAAAGTGTGTTTGCCAGTGTTTCAAAATTTATATTGTTTACCAAAACAATTCTAGCATTTCCCCTCGTATTTAGCAATTTTGAGGCTTTCTGTGTTTATCGACAAAATAAATAAAACTGAAATTTTTTAGCTTTCTTTTATTACCTCATTTAGTAAGAAAGTAAAGTTTTTAAAATGATCATCAAATGTGAGTTAGAATTTCGTTTATTGTCATTTTTCGCTCAATAATGTCTCATTTGTACCACAGAAGGAAGAAATAATATCGTAAACTATCAATTCTTAATTGAAAACAAGGCAGTTTCCAACTAATTAAAAGGATTTTAAATTCCAAATAAGTAATATTGAGGCTTTAAAATAAATAACACTGAGATTTTAAAATAAAAGACTTTTAACACTAAAAGATTTTGCAATAATATTAATATATGATCAAATAATTAATATAAATTCAAATATCGTTTATTGTCATTTTTTTGCTTAATAATGTCTAATTTGTACCCCAGAAGAAAGAAATAATATCGTAAACTATCAATTCTTAATTGAAAACAAAGCAGTTTCCAACTAATTAAAAAGATTTAAATTTCAAATAAATAATATTGAGGCTTTAAAATAAATAACACTGAGATTTAAAAATGAAAAATTTTTAAGACTAAAAAATTTTGTATTAATATTAATATATGATCAATATAAAGCTCGGACTGTGCATCTTCCATCAGTTTCTTATCTACGAGTATATTTTCATTTCAGAGCTATCACCATACTCCAAACAACATAGAAGGTCCAAGACTTTACTCCTTCAACTATCGCACACTTTTGAAAGATGGTGTGGGAGAAAGTTCAAGATCTGAAAGTGCGGATGGCACAGGAAAGATCCAGGGTTCTTATTCTCTAAATAATGCTGAAGGACACTACAGAATTGTTGAATATATAGCAGACGAAGATGGTTTCAGGGCTGTCATTCGCACCAACGAACCTGGTACTAGTAGAAGAAATCCAGCTAATGTCGTAATGCAACCCGAATCTGGGCCATTTGAGTATAATCCAGTAGTTCGGCGACCTGCTGCAGATGAACCAGTCCCACCAAATATAAAACCAGCCACAACACCCGAATCCATTCGAGTACCGGACCGTCGTCCAATGTACAGGAGACCTGCTGTCTATTCAGGTCGGAATCCACGTGTAAATGTGGCTTCTGAATCTGATCTAGATCAGAATATTCCAATAAATCGACGTCCTGCAGTGAATTCCGGAGAGGAACCTATAGTTCCAAAACTTGAATCTGTTGATGTACCAGCAGATGACCTCATTTCTATATTACCAATTCTATGAATAAATGATTTCGACTCATATATGTAGCACTTTCTACTCCAAGTGGAAAAGGTGCTATTATGCCACAAACTATTCAATAAATAAATTCTGGATTATAAACACATCATATTTATTAATGATTATAACATATATGTTTATTCATGAATTATTATATTGGATTTTAAATGATTCAGTTTGATATTAAATTATCAAAACCAATGTTTTATGTCAAAAATAATTTCTAATATTTACTAAGATGTTAATTCTTAATTTTGACTCTCGAAGTAGTATTTTGTATCATTTTAATTATGTTTAGAATAACGAAATTAGTAATTTCGAAGATTTCTTAAATTCTTATTTTTACAGCTTTAATTTTTCCTAAGTTAAATTTTTCTAATGATTTGAAACATATTTTTTATTCTTTGTGCCCGTATTCCTAAGTAAATGTAGGGTGAATATTAATTGGAAAGGAAACTGTGTCTTTAATTAAAGTCTCATCATTTATCAGAGTATCTAGTGAGAAGCTGTGTCTTGCATTCTGATCTTCCGATTGATCATGCATCTGATAATATAAAATTCCGATTTATCAACATAATGATAAATATTAATCATAGTTGTTTTAGCTGATACTTTATTGATTATGCTAGATCTAGCGAACATTTTTCAAAATAAATTGCGCCAAAATGAATTATTGAATAAAGTAAGAAAATTCATATTGTTTATATGAAATATTCTCACATTAGAGATGCAAATTTCGACAATGAGAACTTGTTGTTATTTTTAACATCGTTAACTACTTTTGTAAAATTTGAGTTCAAGAAATTTGCATTTTAGTTCTAACCTAATTGGAATAAAAAAAAATCAGATCTCGTGATATCACAGTTCTATGATTGCGCATGCAATTGCATATGTCATAGAACATAAAATATTGTCATAGGCAATGCAGTAACGACGTATTTCTCTAGAAAAATGTATAATATATTCCAAAATTAGATAAATTATGAGAATAGATTATAGAATGTGAATGAATTGATGACGAAATTGTGACGCAGCAATCATAATTAGAGATTTCAAAAGATACTAAAAATTCTTCCAGCTGATTGAGATAGGCAGTTAGAAACCATTAAATTAGTTATTAAATTGTTGTCGAGTTGTTTGCCATTATATATTAAACGTGAAAATTTATTTAACTTCTTAACAATTTCTAACAAATATTTTAACAACTTTTTTTAATAACGAATGTTGAAAAAGAATAATTTAAAAAGTAAATAAAAATCACCTACAAATTTTCTCGAATAAATTAATCATTTCGGTAATGTTACATTTCAGTAATTTGGTTTTTGTTTACATGAATAGAAGATTTCCTCTTTTCAAAGTAGAAATAAAATACAATTCAAAAATACACATTTACATAAAATACACAAAATACATAGTTAAATTTTATTAAAGCTGCCTCCATTTTCAAATTAATTTATGTCAGCTTCAAATTTTAAGAATTTTCGTTGAAAAACATTCATTAAATGGACGCTTTAAAAACTTTTAAAACAGACAGCAACCTATGTAATTTGTTGACTTTTATTGTGTTCTATTACGTTGTAGATTTTCAATAAAAAACCAACAGCAACATAAGTTTGTATATCAAAATTATAAAACAATAACCATGTCATTATCTGCAAATTGCAAAAGCATTTTATACAGAAAGGGATAATAAATTTTGAAAAATAAATTTTCACGGTTTGTTTTAGACTGAGGAAGCATCTGGTGGATAAAATTTGCATGTAATAGGAGTGCAGCCATTCACTAAAATAAAAGTAATAGATGCATTTTCAATTATATTTTTTATTTTCCTGTTCACTTATTATTATTATTTATTTGTCTTTTTTTAGTTGCTAAATATTTATATTGGAAGAAAATATTCTATGTATTTTTGTTATTGCGTTTATTTATATGAGCGTTGCCTTTCAGTCATATCACAGTGTTCTGGGAGCCCCATGTGTACTTGGATGAGAAGTTACTGTATAAATAAATTTTCGCTTTTTTTTTCTGGCAGTTGTCCAGGGTTGAATTACCTCCATTTAGAAGAATATACCTCTCTCGGAGAGGTTTGACCGTGAGTGACGACGGTCGTTAGGACTCCACTCTCACTATCTGCCTAATTATCGTAATGATAGTTATTCAGACAACCCTGGATACATAGGCAGGATGGGGGAAAAGTAGCTCATTCGTGTTGATTATTATGAATAGAGTGAAATATAAATACGTACACTAAGAAAAACAACATGAAAATGATTTTTATTTCTATTATTTATATCTTTTAGTCCTTATAAATATAATTCATTATTATTCGCAATCTTGTTATTTTTTTTCAAAATTTGCTTTTAGAAAATGCGTTTTATATTCAACCAAAATTTAATGAAAATTAATTATTGAATTACAATTAATTTATTAAAAGTATTAAGATTGAAATAGAAGCTGTATGGAATTCCAATACACAATTACATCAAAAAGTAAATGTAAAATCAATTATAAAATTCTATCTCTGCTAACAGATAATTTGCAAAATTGAAATAAATTTTGTGAAATAAATGCATGTGAAAGCGGTCTTGTAAATCGCTTGGTGATTTCAGCCACTTTCCAAATCTGTAAACTTTGCTGCATATTTAAATTTATTTTGAATTTGAATTTAATTTCGGTAAGAACAGTTTTGTGAATTACAAAAGAATACCTTCTTTTTGAAAAATAACAGCCAAGTTGTTTTGTAACATTCTTTTTTTATTTTCGTCAAAAAAATCTATAATAATAAAAGGTTCGAATTTATTCATACATGGTTTTTTGATATTCCCATTTTTTAACGTTTAATTTAAAGTTCATTTACCATTTGGGTGATACTGGTTAAGCGACTTGGTGAAGAATGATTGTTGCTTGAACTACGTCAGCTTCTGCCTCACAGGTTACTGGCTTCAAATATCTGACCAGAATAAAATTACATCATTTTCCAAGAAATATACATTGTTGCCAACAAATAAAATTATTATAATTATCATAAGTCGTTTTCGATTGCAGTGGAATATGAAAAAATTAAATGTTATCAAATAGAAATTCGAAAGAACCGCAAAAGTCTAATTTTGAGTTATCTTGCCTTCTATGATTTAAGGCTGATAACTACGATTATTATTCATCGTAGTTATTCCCATGTGGTCGTCTAAGACGGACATTATTAAATAATAATTAATAATAATAGAAAATAGAAATTATAGAATATATAAATAGAACATTATTATATATTAACATATATATTTCTCTTCCTATAAGGTTTTTCTATTTACATAAACTTAGAAGAACACTTCGACAAGAAAAACATTCTCCAAATGTATAATGTATGTTTAGAAAGAATTTAAATAAAAAACGAGGAAATGGAATAAATGCACTTTTTGAATACCTATTTCTCACTTTTGCATTTTAAACCTTTAACTGACTTTATTCTTATAGAAATTTCTCAATTTCTTCTACATCGTGTTGTAAAGTCCATTTTCACTACTACTATAATTTTTCATTTATTAAAATGTTTTTTGATTAATTTAAATAATGATGAGCATGTTTTTAAAAATATTTTTAAAATTTGGAATATTAAAGTATTTAAAAAATTTTAAATTACGATTTAAGTTTTAAAATTAATTAATTTTAATTAAAAAAATAAGTTCAAAATAATTTTTTTTCTTAATTTTATCAATTTCTTACAATTGATTCTAAAAATGTACACAATTTTTGCTGAAAAATAGCAGTTTTACAGTTAAGGCTCAATACTTTCAAATGTAATTAGCTATCGCTAAAAATATATATATTAAATTTATTTTTTGATATATTTAAGAAATACTTTGACTGAAAATAAAAGAGAAGTGCTGAATATTTTAATAGTACTTAGAGATACTTGTAATTCAATGTGGTAAAATATATAATTATTCTTTAATGAATTAAAATTTTCTTAGTTATATTTATTTTCCTGAAATGGCATGTTAAACTATAGTTTTTCACTTTAAAAATTTTATAAAATTCTTATGGCCGATAGTTTAAAAAATGTGTACATTGAATCTTTTCATTTCTGAGATTAGGTATAGATATTATATTAACAAATCGTTTTTATCTATTTATGGATTGGGACAGCAGTCCTACAACTAAATCATTAGAATTTCAATTTCTTCTTTTATCTCAACTTTGAATTTCTAATTATAATGTAAGTAATTTACACCTTTGTCCCATTATATCATTGACAATGTGTCAATTAGCATTTATATCATTTAGGAAAGATAAAGAAACCCAATAACATTTTTGAAGCAGGGAGAAATGCTCGATTTAAAAAGACGAAAGTAGAGAATATATATAATATGGGACAAATCTAGGATACTTTTATATCTGCGACAATTATTGAAAATTCTAGACTACTTCTAATCAGGAATTCATTTTACATCTCTGAATGAGACAAGTGATAAAGGATATTTGTGATTAGAAAAACTGAACACTAACTTTGATACAATGATATCACAAGTGAAAGGAATTTAAATATAATATTACTTCGAGACTTCCTATATTATGCAAAATTGATAGACTGCATGAATCTGCTTAGTATACAAGACAAATCTTATTATCATCCATTGCAACAATTAAATTAAACATTCCTTTCAAACAAAAAACGGTTTTAATTTATTTTCTTCGCAAACATTGTCACTTCCAGCGAGATCGATCAGTAAATCCTTGCTCAGGAACCAGAAGTGGCCGGTTCCTTTCAACGTGCTGGTAACATCCAGCTGGGCCACCGCATCCTCAGAGGGTCATAATTGATAAACGATTGCGTTCCCACGTGAAGACCTGTCTATAAATCTGCCGTTCCGGAGCGAGTATGCTAATGGCAACAATTCAATTTTTTTTTCTTCGTCAATCTGACCTGGTCACCTGTTGATTTAGTTTCACGCCCTCCCCGACACAACACTGTTCTGGAGAAAGTCGGATGATTCACCAAGGACGAGTCGTCAATCTCGAGCCTTGGGTGGTTTTTGTCTTTTGTTTCACTCTTGCTGTTTACCGCAGAGACTTTTGTGCTCGTCTCTTTTGGTGGAGTGACACTTTGACCCTCGGAATTCATTCATCAATCCTGATCAGGGAAATACCGGGAGGAACTTGTATAAAAGGAAGCGTTCTTCCAACTTCCGACACATCTCATCTGGAGCTAGCATCTTCAGCAGGCAGCAAGCAGTCATGATTTCAGTAAGTACTTACAATGTATCTTTGCTAGCGCTATTGGATTGAGCAGTTGGAAGACAATGTAAAGGGACATTAATAAGCTCACATAAGCTTTAACCGAAAGCCGTTTTGTCGACTTTTTTAAACTTCTGACCCTTCAATTTTCTCTACTGTTTCATTAGCTACTTTTGATTCAGTTAAAAATTCTGGACGAAAAAAATGGACGTTTATAAGCTCATGCAAACCTTAATCGACAACCATTTTCTAGATTTCCTTAAACTTCCGACTGTTTAATTTTTTCTACTGTTTCATGTTAAATGTTTTTGATTAAGTTAAGAATTCTTAGAAACTTGAGATGTCAATGGATTACCCTTTTTTTTTATCATATAATGCTTTTTTTTTTATCAAGGACTTAATTTTAGTTTTTTAAGTTAAGTATTTCGATATTCTCACTGATATGTAAAGAACGAATAAATCTGTAAAGTGATTGTATATTTTCTCCTTTACTATGAGGGCAACTGTCTCAATTTTGAAAATGCTTCTTATTTTATCTTTATTAGGGTAATTTTTTTCTTTTTATTTTCTTGGTTTTCCAGTTAAAAATTCAAACGAAAAAAAAAAGTATAATTTCAACAAGAAAATCGCAGGAAATGTTCCTTACATTCATTCGATTATTCTTTTCGTTAATAACATTCCAGTTTTAAGAATGGCAGAAGAATAGAAGTTTTATACTTTCTAGAAAATATAATAAGAAACTTAGGAAATGCCTTAGCCAAATATAATTTTAAAGTATAACTAAATGTTCCCCAGTTTTTGTTTTTATGTCTTTTTAAAATTAATTAGAACTGAAGAGTCGTTTTTTTAAATGCCTTTTTAGAAAGCATGCGTTTAGCTCAGAATTTGCTGTAATTTAATATCAAATGAATTTTGCTATAACCATTCATATAAAAATCATTGTATCTGATATTTTTGTAACGTAATCTTGCATATATTCTTTTTAGATAGGTAGTGTATATGTATTTATCTATATAATAAACAAAAGAACTTGTTTATAATAAAGAACAGAAAAACGAAATTAAATTTAAATTTTCCGAAGAAAAATTTTATTTGATACTTCTGTTACTCATATCTATCCAGTTATTCTATTTCCTATAAAAAGATAAATATTTTATTGAATTCTTTTTTTATCTGATGTTGTTTAAAAACTTATATGTGCAACTGTGATGCATAAAAAACATTGTTTTCTTTTTGACTTAAATTAATATTTTGTAACCACAAGCTGCCATACGAAAAATTTCTTGCATAATCAGTAAAGTTGAATTTATAAAAATGTAATTAGTATATGAATACATCAAAAATTGTTTAAAAATATTTTTGAATATATAAGGCGATACATAATAGAATAAGAGTTTCAAGATGTTTGATTCTTAAAATTTAAAAATAAAAATTATAGGAACAAGTTTCATTTGTTTCTAATATAAAAAGAAAATAAAAATTATTATTCAATATTAAATTATTAATATATCTTGATATTATCTTATTATTCTTGTATCTTGATATTAAATTATTAAAATATCTTCAATATTATTATATCTTGAGAAATTTCATTTTAGGGATATTTTCGATTCAATCAATAAACATAAAACTCAAAATACGACTTACATACTAACAAACGCAAATATTGATTATAGCATAATTTAACCATACCCGCTCAATAGCGCTGAACCAAATAAGGCATAGTTCCGGTGACTAAATATGTATTCAAATCTGTCAAATCATTTAGATATAATTATTTCAAATTCAGTAATTGTCTTGTAGCATATTTTATTGCAAAAATCTAATATTTTTTTCCGATTTTCAAATAAATGTTATCTATTTTTAGGTCATTGTTTTCGCTATTGCATTTGTTGCAGCAAATGCTCAAGCACCTGTTCCCATCAGAGTAAGTATATTTCAAGATTCTTTTGCTGATTACTGAATTATAGTTAAGTTATTTTCTGTGAGTAATTTTTATTGATATTTATTTATAGCATATTTTCCCAACAGATAGCCGTGAGAATTTATTTTTTTTAAATACTTTTAAGGTACGCTAGACTGTCTGAAAATCTGAAATTTGTTGAGCAGGCATGCTATTAGAATGGCTAAAGATATTCGATTTAATGTGAAAATAAAATGGCATTCATAATGTGGAAATGCTCGAGAACCACAACTAAATTATAAGCCAATGAAGAAAATATGTATAAAAATATATAAAAAAGAGTCTCTTTAAATATTCCTGGTATAACCATCGTAAAATTTTTTGGATAAATTCTATAAAAAAAAATTCTGCTTATATTGTCCAGACAAAATGGAAGCGTTGAACTCTATTTTGTTGAAGAAAGTCTTCATATAAATGTTTCGTAGACATTTTTAAGTCTTTGGCTGATTATTAAACTTAGTTTTTATATGTTTTAATCTTAGACTTGCATATTCAGGAAATAACAGAATATTATATTTTTTGAAATTGAATTCTAGAATATGCTTCTCGTGAAAAATGACTATCATTTCCCATGCTTTTGCATTTAATACTAATCAATAGGAAATAGGAAAATGGTAATAAAGCAGAATATCACAAGCCTTATATATCCTAATCATCATTTAAATATATATATTATCAATTGAGAACGTTAGTAATTTTCTTGAATCAATTTTTTGAAGAAATCTTCTGCTCAAGTTAAAATCCAGTGGAAAAGATTTTGATTAACTTGCCCCAATTTTCATTCTTAACGTTACTAGAGATTAAACTATTTATATCCCTGAGACACTAAGTACAACCTATAACACGTCTTTTATTTCTAGGATTATCGTGTCAATCCCTACTATGATGAGCGCCCAAAACCATACGCCTTCAGCTATAATGCCCCACTGGACGATGGAGTGGGACAGAGCTCCAGAACCGAAACTGCAGATGGATCCGGTAGAGTCCAGGGTTCCTACACACTGAACAACGACGAAGGCCACTTCAGAGTTGTTGAATATGTGGCAGACCAGGATGGCTTCAGAGCTGTGGTTCGTACCAACGAACCAGGTACAGACAACAAGAATCCCGCTGATGTTGTCATTGAATCTTCAGCCGCACCAGTTCAGTATGCTCCAGTATATCGTCAACCCGTTGTAGCTCCAGTAGTAGCACCTATTATTGAACCAGCTGTTGTACCTGAACCTGTTCGTCGTCCTGTATATCGCCGACCTGCTGTCTATCCTGCCAGAAATTATGCTTACAGGCCGAACAGGCCATATTAGAATACCCTCCTAAGAATCTGGGAAAACGTTTTCATTGTTGACAACAACCATTATATTCTATGTTCTGTTTGACTACCATGTAGTCTCTTTTCAAGCTATTGTTTAATGTATCGGTGTGCAAATTGGTTATTCGTCTCTTTCTTGGCTTCTTTCTTCTGGCATCTTTCAACTACTTCCGTGAATGCTTGTTATATGAACAATTCTCATGCAGCTTCCTTCATTCATTTAGACATATTCCTGTTTGCAATATTACCTGCCTTCACTTTATTCTAGATAATAAGGTTTAGCGTTTGCAAAATGAGATTACTACGCCATTAGCGTACAAAAAATAAAATTCTTCTTTGCGCTTGGCTCTACTTTTTTACAAACTTTTTTTCAGGAAAATGTTGTTGTTACATGTTAAGTGGCGTTAAGCCTTAACTGTATATTTTATAAAAAATAAATTTTATGATTTATTAAAATATTGGGTCCTATTTTTTATTTTAAATTCTACATACACCGATTAGTATTTAATCGATTTCTTCAAGAAAAACTGAATATAACTTATGATAAGAAATGCGGAAAATTTTAATATCCATATGTGTGTAGAATAATTGTAATGATATCTTTTGATACATATATTCTCCAAGATAACAACGTTGCTTGAATTTAGCTTTCAGTAGTATTTGCTATAATGCTACTGAAAACTACACACACAGTTAAAAAAAATTGGGAAGCATTAGACCTTAGAAACACAAAAAGCGGAGAAATTTGTAATTCCATACAATCTTCGAAGACTTAATACTAGAAAAATTTAAATGACACATGAAAAGATTTATGCTCTCAATTCCTTTACATAAATGTTAAGTGATTTTAATTTTTTTGATAAATACAGTGTTTTTGCAAATTCTACTAATTTTTCTATGAATTAATTAAAAATTTAATTAATTAATTAAAAAAGTAAATTTTTAATGATTTCATATAATTTTGTTTATAACTCAAGAGGGTGCCAATTATTTTACAAACGTTCCTTCCAATATTGGCACTAATTCACTTTGAAGCGGCAAAACTAATAAAAATTTATTTCTATTCAATTATTAGTATAATATCTCTCAATGATTTCATCTTCTTCTCATCGACTTTTCTAAATTCTTTTAAAAAAAACTTGAAAAGCAAAATTGTGAATAATATACAACATAAGAAATTTATTATGTGTCTGTAACATAAAACACACACATCCTGTCGCTGACAACAAATAAAAAAAAATTTCAAAAGCCTAAAAATATTTTTACATGTAAGGGAAATGCTCAGTAGTCTGATTACAACGAATAATATTTAGTAAGATTTTATTCTAATAAGAAAAAATAAAACAAAACTGATTTGCTCAACTTTAATATATATAATCTTTACTGTCCCTAACAAAAGTTTTGTTTTTATAATAATATAATTAAATATATATAATTACTTATTATATATATAATTAAATCCTTCGATTTGTTTCTTACCAAAATAATTTTAATCAGTAATTTAGTGCTTCAAAGTAGTGGAATTCGTATTAGTAAATGACTGCTCATATAAAAGTAGAGAATTGAAAACACAGAGAGCATAAAATAAATATTTATGTTTTACGTTGAAAGTTTTTTGATTTGTGTTTCCAAAGCACTTATCAAAATGCATACATTACATAGAATAAAATCTTCTTAATATATTGTATCTTAAAATAATGTGAAATAAAAAACAAATGTTGTTGTTTCTTATGGCACTTAGACAAGTCCGCTGTTATGAAGACAGCGATTTAAGCCAATAGGGGGCGCGTCTTTTGTTTTAGTAGCGCCAACTAGGGCCAAAAGTACGACTTTGCCACTCACGCATCACTCATTCGTTCGCACAACCCCTTTTTACAGGAGGGCACAGTCACACATCTCACAGATAGAACAGCCATGCCCGAACCGAGACTCGAACCTAGGACGCCAGATAAAACAAATAAAACCATCATTAAGCAATTATATCTTTAAGAACTTTTATGAATTAAAATATAACTAGCCTTATTTTAATTTTGAATGCTACTTTAGATTTATATAATTTTCTCCCTTTCTTTCATAGAATGTTGGGAAAAAAGTACTAAACTTAATTCTTTTAAAATTTTAAAGATTGAAACAATTTTAAAGAATTGTCTAGTATATTGAAGTTTTCTGTAACTTCGCAATTCCCGATGGACAGACACTTCCATTTTATCATCAAACTTCAAAACCGAATTAAAATTGAAGCTGAAATTGCAAATATGTTTATACTAGGTTACTTTAGGTTACAAATTCGGAGAAGTTTAAAATTTGAATTTTGAGTGTTAAAATTTTATGTTCATTTGATATTTTTTAAAAAATTACATGAATACTGACTTGGAAGGATTTTTGTTAAAATAATGTAAAGAACATAAATGATATTCGATATACTTTTTCGATTTTAAAATAATTGTCATGATATATAATTTATGAAATGGATGTTTGTTAATTCTAAAAAGATTTTAAACACAAAAATTGATTAATTGTAACAGAAATTGATGGAGAAGATAATTTGATATGACTATGTGAAGCCTCAGCTTATCACTATTTTTTTAAAATTATATTAACTTTTATGTATATACTATATGTATAGTGTTTGTAATTATTGTTTTAAATTTTATGTATATTAAGCATATAAAAAATATATTGAATTTTATGCATGCAATGCACAGGATTATATTTAAGGTTTCCTAATGCTCCCCCCCCCATAGTTTATCTGATCCTACATTCAAAATATTTACTAAGTTTTTATTTAATACTGCAAATATTTTTTAATTTTACATTATTGTGTAAAAATATATCAAACTATTTTTAAAAATTTACAAAGTGTTAAATTTTACTATGAATTACTTTTTAATATTTTCAGTCTGAGAAAGATAAAGAAAAAGTTGGAATAAAATTTTGGAGATTATAATAGAAAATCTTTTTTAAAGTAATAAATTCAGTTTAATCTTATCAATTAATTTTAGCAAGAATGTTTATCATTATAATTTGTGAAATTTTTCATAATAATTTCTTTTATAGAGGAAATCGTAAAAATTCATAATTTCATATTAAAAACAATGAGTATTATCAATATAGAAGAAATTTATTTCATTCGACTTCATTATTTTCCATGATCAAATATTATTCTGTCTGCAGTAAAATTGAATTTTAAACCTAAGAAAATAAACTGATATCATTTTTAAACTTTTGGGGACGATGCAGTTCTTGTTTAATATTGAAGTGATAATTAGTTTAATTACTATAGATAATAAATTTTCTTGCTTAAAATCCTTTATTTTGTCAATTAATTTTTTTAACCGCAATCTCGAATTAAATTCTGCTTAATTACCTCTTACAATTGAAATGGCCCTGGAATCGATGAATTATTCCGTAAAACTTCTTGTTTTTGAAGTGAAATGTTAAAAATTCCGGACATTCCATGTTGTGATAAAAAATTATATTGCCGAGTTTTATGATTAGAATACATTTACTGGGAAAAATGTTAAAAATTAGACTTATTATTAACTTTCTCTCACCTTATTATCAGGTGACATATTTAGATACAAATTTAGAGATATGTTTTGGATAGTTAACTCATGTAATTAAAATTACTGTTAAGCCTCTTTTCCATGTCAAAATACAATTCAACTAGACTAGATATTGGACATTTCATCAAAACAATGCATATTTCATGCTGTTCAAAATTCTGAAAGAAGATGGAAGATGTAAAAACTTTTTAACGGTCGACCAGAATTCACTAGAAAGACTCTGGGACATTCTGGTTCAAATATTTAGAAGAACGAGCGATAATATAGAAGCAAATTCAATCTAAAGTCAGTAGTCAAAAATTTCTGGAACATCTTTAACTCCGTCGATGAAAAGATGAGTAATGGAAGTAACAATAAAAAAGAAGTTATCACAATTTTTACTATAGAAAGAAAACTTTTCAACTTTATACTTTTTCCTCCAACTTCAACTGTACTGTAATTTCTCTAATTTTTTAAATTTTTATACATTGTAATTGAATTTAGATGTATTTTTACCATGATTATACCATGAAGTTATTTCATCATAACATGAGATAATATTACATTCTATAAAAGCTGGTATCTCATAAAAATATGGCATAAATTTCTAGCTTTATGTCATCTATTTTTGCGACGTCATACATTTTCTACAATCGTAAACAGAACAAGCTTATCAAATGATAATTTTTCAATGATAGTTTCATGCATAAATAAAGAGCGGGTCTGTATACTTAATAGTAATAAGAAATTTGATATATTAAATTTTCGAGCACTTATCCTGGTATTATATAGTTTAAAAACTACAAAAACTAAAATAAGTATTGGTAATTAAAGAGAACGTCCATCAGTCAACCGAGAGAATTTGTGAAAATGCTCATTTAAATAATATGTGATAAAATTTATATGAGTATTTTTTTCATATGAGATATTTGAAATGACTGCATTTTTTGTAATTTTAACAATTTAAAAGAATTTATGTTCAAAATAATACTGATAAAATACGAAATTTATGGGAAAAAATATGTAGAAAGTTTCAAAAAGAAATACAATCATACATCGAGGCAATCGACAGTAGAAAATCAATATAATAACTAGAATGTAATTAAAGTTCTTGTCAGTAGAAATTAGTGAAGAGCTTAGAGGGTTCAGGTACGAAGACAATCTTTTTCTTAGTGAAAATACAAAATGTCAAGATTATTACGGTGTTTTAACCACACTATACGGTGAATTTTACATCCTGCCTAATTTAGCCATGTTACTTTTGTCTCTGCCATTTAAATGGATTGTCGCCATTGGAAATATAGAAAGTGCTTATAAAATAACTAAACAGTATCTTAAAGATATTCACTGATCGATTTTATAACATTCAAAGTATTATTACACTTTCTTACTGTAATCTATTAAAATTTTTATTGTATTTTAAACGAAGATCCCGAAAGATGCTATTAAATAATGAATGTTTTTGGTATTATTCAAATGGCAGATAGAAAAAATTGCACAGGAGCATTGCACAAGGAATATAACAGATATGTAATTTCTAAATTAGGACGAGTTACTTATTCATCACAATTAGAAACTTAAAAATACTTTACTGGGATAAGGATTAGAACCAAATAAATCATAAAAGATTTTATTGAAATTTTTTTTCATGGTAATTCTGATGAACGAGATGTTTGAAAAATAGGGTAATCAGAAAAAAAAATCAAATATGGAAGCGCACCGAATTCTATTTTACATTACATCATTATTCAAAAATTGAATTGTTCCTATTAAGAACTACAATAGATAATTCACGATTATGAGTAGGTTATTACCCAATGGTGGATTAGGTGGGTAATTAGTTCGAATTAGGCACACTAGGTAGCTGCCTGGTGTCGGGTGACCTAGAGTGGGTCACTCGACTAGTCGATTAAAAAATATTTTTCTAGTTGCCACATAATTAAGATAAAAAAAAATTTCGAGGAACGATTAAATATTAGGATAATATTAAATCTTTACGAAATATAATTATTCAGATTCCTACACTGCAAATGTTATTATATTAACTTACCTATTAGAATATTCATAAATACCAGCGTCTGCTTCAATAAAACGCGTATGTGTTACCGACAAAATATGAAATCCGGCATTCCATAAAATGCCTAGACATTGTATATAATGCCTAAAACTAGCCGTCAATGTATGAAACGATTCATATTTCACACATTTTCTAGGCATTCGATAGAATGCCAAACGACAAACCGGCAAAGTATGAACTTTGGGAACTACTGTGGGTGTTCTTATTCTTGACGTCGATGAGGGGCGAGGTGATTTGCGCAGTATATTGGCAGTTGGAATGGGTGTGACAGAGGTTGGTCTCTTTCGATTTAGAATGAATGCCCTAATTGCTTACAATTGGAGATATTCCTGACCATGAAATTTATCTCTGGTCAATTTCAATTGCTCAATCCAGTGGAAGAGGCCAAGAATTCAACAAATATATATGTAAAACAAAGTGCCAAAATATAAAATCTCTTTACGTGAAAAAATGTAATGAAATGTAATTCAAAATGTCATTCAAGCCTACCATGTTGCAACACGTAGGTAAATTTTAATTTCTGATTTTTCATGTATAAAACTTCTTTCCTTTAATAAGAAAGGCATGCATTTTCTTTTTTAGAGGTTTTATTTATTTTTTCTTTCTTTTTTAGAGGTTCCATTTTACGTATTTTGAATAATTCTTTTAAACAGCACCCTCATTATTTTTCAGAATAACATTTGTACTTTTGAAGAATGCATGTCATTTATATATTAGCCTTGCCAGGACCTTTTTTTTCATACTTTGCCTAAATAACATTTGTCATTCAATAGAATGCCTAAATATTACATACAATGCATAGAGAAAGTATATAATAATTCTCATATTTCATTCTTTGCTTAAAAACGTCCTGCATTTTATTCAATGCCTAGGCATGCTTTAGAATGCTGGTGTCTCATACTTTGCCGATAACATAAATATACATGGTTGCCAGGGAGTTTGGAGGCGCAATATATTAATAAAAATAAATATATAATCATCAGTTAATAAAGTAAAAAAATTAACCTAAAATAATTCATCAGCATGTTAAAAATGTGATAAAATGTTAAACTAAATTGGATACCTAATCGAAGGAGGAGCCCCATAATGTGCACAGTCTAGAACCACAAAATACTCAAATTCGCCTCTGGCATTACCTGCGAAATTATTCCATTACATACACTAGTAATATATTGCAAATTACCCGGATACTTAAAACAATCGTTAATTCCTAATTATTTGAGTTTAAAAAATTTTCTAAAGACTTAATAAACCTTATTTAGGAAGAAAAAAAATTAATATTATTCACGTAGATTCTAAAGAAAAGTCATCGCTCTGTTTCGATCTCTTAAGTCATAGCATTAATAAGGTGTGTTTCAAATTTTTAGGGACACCATATAAAAACATAAAATCGGAATAATTTTTAACTAATATCTGTAAAAACTTCTTTGAAAAACATGAAAAATTAAATATAATAAAAAAATCTAAAGTAATTAAATAAATATCAATGCTAATAAAAGAAGAAAATAGAAAAAAATGCCAAATTTGTGTTTCAAATTTTTAGGGACAGCTAGATGAGATGGTACATAAATTAAAGTTAAATCTTTATTATTGCTCATTTTTATTTACTACCAGTTGTTTTAATAACTTAAAAAGCTTATATTGAAAACGTCCACGTTAGTACTTAATTTTTTGCCGAAGAAATATGGCTAAAGGTAAATGGTTATCAGATCTTGAAAAAGGCCAAATAAAAGCTTATTACAACAAAAAAAAGTCTTTGAGTAATATTGCAGCTCTCATAAAACGTTCAAAACGTGCTGTGGAAAATTATGTGAAGCAGTTAAATGGGAAATCAACTGCCATTCAAAAGCGAGGACCTAAGCCAAAGCTCGATTCACGTACCCGCAGGAGAATTATTCAGCAATGTGTAAATGGAAAATCATCAGTACGAAAAGTAACAAAAGAATTGAAACTGGGACGTTCTTACACTACTGTTTGGAGGTCAATCAAGAGCAATAAAAACATGAAATATGCGAAAACGGCTTGCAAACCACCACTTGCCAAACAACACAAATTACAACGTTTATCCTTGGCAAAGGAATACATGCATTTCAAAGATGAGTGGATAGAAGTCATGTTCAGTGACGAGAAGAAGTTTAATCTAGATGGGCCAGACGGTTGGAGATATTATTGGCATGATCTAAGAAAAGAACCAGAGATTTTCTCCAAAAGGTAAATGGGCGATGGATCTGTTATGATTTGGGGAGCTTTTAGCTGCAATGGTACATGCGAACTGGCATTTGTGAATGAAAGAATGAATTCTGATCGATACCAAGAAATGTTACAAACACATTTACTAATTGCAGGACCTGAAATATGTGGACCAAATTGGACTTTTCAACAGGATAATGCATCTATCCACAGCTCAAAATCAACAAAAAAGTGGTTTAGAGATAACAATGTGAAAGTTATGGATTGGCCAGCTAGAGCCCCGATCTAAACCCCATTGAAAATCTATGGGGTCTTTTGGCAAGAACAGTTTATGAAGGAGGGCGCCAATTTGATTCGAAAATGTAACTTCAACAAACAATAATGGATGCTTGGTATTCGCTGGATCCAACACTTCTTCAGAACCTAATATATTCCATGCCAAACAGAATATATGATGTCATCAGAAAAAATGGTGCTAATATTGAACGGTAAAAAAGTTTAATTTGAAATTTTGAAGCTTTTAATTCCACTGTCCCTAAAAATTTGAAACACAAAATTTGTGCTACTCTTTTGTTTAGTTATTTCAAAGTTGAAATTTATTTGTTTAATCTTTATTTGTTTAATCTAAATTATCTTACAATATTTATTTTTGTTATTTATCTAACTTTTTTCAGAAATAAATGTCAAATATTTATTATTTACGCTTTTATTTTCATTTTTACTGGTGTCCCTAAAAATTTGAAACACACCTTAGGGTTCACATTAAGGTATTAGTTATTTTCTTTAGTTACAAATATCATTAACCACATTCATTCAAACATTCAAACAAGATCTATCATAATTAGGAAGAAATTTTAGAAATCGAAATGTGGCATATCTAGACAAATTATAACTACTTTCATCCATCCAAACTCAAATTCAGCATGCTGTCGTTATCTAGGAAGAGATTTTAGAAATCAGATAATGGAGTTGTAACGGAATTTATTGCAGATATTTTCATCCATCTATATCCAAATTTACTCTTTTTGAGATTCACCATAGCTAGGAAGATATCCTAGAAATTAGAACGCGATGTAGTATCAGTCATTATAATAAAGAATGTCTTATCTGGCACACAAGTGGTTATCAAAATAATGGAAACACCTTAGATTTATAAAGAATCCTTTATTAGTATGGTGTAGGACCGCTTTTGCATGTAATACAGCTTGGATTCGCTTAGGAATCGATTCATACAAGTGTTGAATAGTGTTTAAGGGAATAATGTACCATTCTTCTTGGAGATATTATGAAAGTTCTGGGAGAGATGCCAGTGGAGGATATCGATTCTGTATTGAACGCTTTAAAATAGACTATAACGGTTCAATTATATTGAGGTCGGGTGACTGTGAGGTACAAGGCAGATGTTTAACTTCATCAAACCATGATTGGACAAGTCTCACTGTATGGATAGGGGCATCATCGTCCTGGAAAATCCCATCTCTTGCAAAAAACAAAATTTGCATCATAGGATGGACTTGATCAGCTAAAATTTCTCTATACTTCTCCTCAGTGATCTTTCTTTTTAGGGTTACGATTGGTCCAGCAGAAAACCACGAC